>NC_088859.1:42660921-42875921 GCF_963853765.1 Magallana gigas | reverse complement strand
TAGCATGTAGTTAGCAAAAAATAATTCTTTCGCAGAAGTATGCCCCTGGGCTATGTTAAACAGGATTGTGGTTATTATTGTTAATAAGTAATGGTATCTAATTAATTGAACATATAAATTAGTACAAAGTCACCAAAATAACCACATTACCAGGAACATATATTTAAATTCAATATCTGATGGAGAACTTTTCTTGGTCAATAACATGCCCTGTAATGGACATTTATTGGCCAGGAATGAAATATTCATCAGATGGTTTCATTGTATCTCGTAATCTGTTGCATAGAGAATATACAAGGGGTTTTTTTATGATCAAGGGCTCATGGCCGGGCCATTTCCCATAGTATAAAGATGATGAACTTCTTTAAATTCATCTGTTTTAATGTTAATGGAAGACATTAATGGGGACTGACAAGGATCAGTTTTTTTTGTGAGGGTGGTAGTGTGCGGTGAAGGATTAACACTCAGTATACAGGTATACATACAGGTTATTAGAAAAACCTGGAGTCCAAACAATTAGGATGGTTTCCTGTCATTTAGTTTATCACTTTTGAAGATTAATAAAATTAATGTATGTGGTTAAAAAAATATACCATCATATATGCTTTACAAACATCAAAAGTTGAAACTTCTCCCTCCTTTTTACCTTTTTTCATTTCATATTTTATTAGTTTCTGTATGAAAATTGAATGTGTTAACCAGTAAAATAAAAGGAAGCTAGATATTAAATCCTGATTGATTCTCCGTTATCTATTAAAATACATATCCCGTTAGCCTGACACCTAGAGGTTGATGTCATTAACTGTATTACAGAGACAGGTAGATACAAACACCTAGAGCTCCATTTTTTCTTGTAAACTTGTTCGTTTATTTTCCCATGGCCTTCATAATTGGATGCTTCTTGTTTTTGTTATTTGCTGCAAGAGACAACATGCTTCTGCAAGAGTCATTTTTTAAAAATAGACCATTTGTGTAGAAATAAAACGAAGGTGTCACTACCGCTCTTCTTGCAGATTTCAGCCATTGTCCAGAGGTTATAAAAGTTCCAGGGTGGCATTTTTATTGGGATGGAATTACATTCTTCCCCATTTCCCCCATAATCAAAAACAAAAAACTGCTCCCCCATGTTGCAAAGTTCTCAGCAGCTGTAGCAGTGTTGATAGAGGTCGGAGAAAAATGGGCTCATTGCAAATGTACCTTAAAGATCAAGCGCTTGGTCTCCATTTGTGATGAAGTTCAATTCCTAACTCAGTGGAGTAATGAACTCGGTTGTACCTGGTGAAAAAGATTCAGCAATAAAGAGCATGGAGAGAGATTTATACATCAATATTACAGATCTATTAACGGTGTATAGATAGAATTCCTTGTTTAATGTTTTGTTGTCACTCCAGTGTCTGGAAAGTGTAACTTCTTGAAATACTAGGCTAAAACATATGAGGGTTCTTTCACTCCTTGATTCTAGGTTTTTTGGATAGGTCTCAAGGTTCAAAGATTTTTGTGGCATTTGCATTTTTCTTTCATTCTCTTTTTTTCCTTCTTGAAAAGAAACATGCTGATTTAAATAGTAACATGTGCAAAAGGTTACTAATACTTTTTTATCGAAACCCTTGGTTAATTCACTTCTTTTCAGGACCTAAAATTAGACTTGAGCATTAGTTACAAGGACAGTACTTGAGGTTGCCCTTTCGGAACCCCTCAGGCTATTTCCCTGTTTGTATTAGATTTCACCCTCTGATTGTGCTTACCCTAACCTCTCTTTTTTTCAGGCCCTGTAATCATGACTCGATGCAGGGGGGAGCTGATAAGGATATTTTCCAATGCCTTGCATGGAATTCATCAAAAGCAGAAGTGTGTCACCGTGGTTACAGCTAGCAGGGAGGGAGGGAGGCAGCACGGGGATAAAAGTGCCACTTGTCACCCTCATCTTCTGTCCCGTACCATCTTGCGACGGGACAGGCGCTGTATTATCTGGACGGGATGAACATTAGCTTTCATTATGTCTAAAGAATCAGCAATTTGTATTGATTTCCTATAACAATTTTTTACAAGGAAACCTTTTTTGTAACCTGTGCCATGTGTTTGTATAGATGATGATTATTAAAATTTGATTTTTAAGACTGAGAAGTTTCTTTTATGTATAACCTTGTTTGAACTGCGAGAGCGCTAATTGCAGTAATTGTTTCCTTTTGGCTGATAACATAGACATGACAGACAGCTGGTGCTACAGAGCCACCGTGACCTCCCTCACACCGGTGTCACTAATAGTGGAAAAATAAGCCCCATATCATGTACTATTACATAAGCATTTCAATATCATGCGCATTTTAAAGAAGATCAGTTTAAATCTTTCACATTAAATTGAGTGACATATCGATCGAAGGTAAATTACATGCAAATATCCTGTTCTAAATTGGTCGATTTTTACCTGTTTAATGTATTTGTACTGTTTTAGAGATAATTTTAAGAACACGAGACTTATGTAAACGTCAGTTTGTGTAGATGTTTATGCAAACTGTGTCCAATTGCTGGGGTCAAATAGCTGGTCCGCATTTAGTAATGGATTAAGTTTATGTATACAGTAAAAATATGAAATAACAAGCCTTGGAATTGACGCATGCTTTTTTCCTGGAGGAGGTTAACATTGGTATTTTGTCATTTCAAATGAAGTCCTTGACGGCATATATCCTGTGGTCCCTTATCAATTACCGCCCTGTTTCATAAAGAGCCGTAACCCCCCACCCACCCCCTCCTTATCCCATCCGTAGGTTGGATTCGTTGATGAGAGGTACTGATGTAGGCACGTGGCTGGTTTCCTTGAAATATAAACTTTTCCTGAGAGGGCGCGAACCAAGGCATTGGTCGTCTGCCAGGACAGTTATCATTCCCTACCTATCTCACCTGTGCAGTGGGATATTGACTATAGGATGACCCACAGCCAACCACCAGCACTCGCGGGAGGTCAAGCTAGGCCATTAGCATGTGTTTTTGCCAAGTCTATACCTATACTCCATAGGCAAGCAGTGCAAGAAATTCGCTGAGCTGAATTTTATAACACGGAAATAATGATTGCTTGGGGCAGTACATGAAACAACAGAGTTGTGTATATCTGTGTAAACTTTCCCCCGGTGTCTATAAAATCGCATAAAAAGCAGTCTTCAGAAATTAAACCCGTGTAACCATTTCAAGGCCGGTGTCGCCAGTCGGCGCTGAATATCAGTCTATTGCACTCAATATTGTTTCCTCTCCATCTCACTTCAAGCGTTGGATTCCACAGAAAGCAGTTTAGATTCTGCATATAATTGTGTGCTAAACACTTATTTGCCATCCTACAATAGTTCCATCTATGCCCTTTAATAAGAACTAATATAGAAGAGTAAATCGGTCTGATTGGCCAGACGATTGGTTTCGGGATGCCTGATGGCTATGATCGAGTTCAATGTATTGCTTGATGCCGGCTTTAAGCTTGATCAGCTAATGTGATCATGTCAACACTAAAACCAATTTCTCTGGTCATTTTGAATTTTGGCCGCCTTTGATTTTGCCGCTGATGGTCAGCCCGAGATGCCTGGCCGTCACGATGGTATTTGACTATTGGGGGAGAGAGTCGGACTGGACACCCCTGAGACGAAGCAGGCGAACATTTGACGGCTTTGGGCAGGTGGTCACCGTAATTCGAACCATTGTAAATAAAACTCGGCGGGAATCATCGGCAGCCTAATAATCCCCAATTAGAACCGACTTTCAATAGCGCGCCGTATAAAATGTGCCAAGTCGACATTTTTTGTTCGAGCAAGAAGGACCTCCGGTGTCAAAGGTCATGCAATTTGTCATGGTCACATCTCTCCATTTCCAAAATTTTAATGCCGTGTGGTGTTATTTTTTACTTATCTTTTAATTTAATACTTTGTTAATGTTAGGTAATTATAGTGGTGTTTACGTATATCCCTTTCTGGGTCGTAAATCTTAAACTTTACCTCTGGTTATGTCTACAGGTTTATAGGAAATGGTGAGAGGTTCGCTGTCGTCGATTTTAATTTACATACAAATCACAATGGCGACCTAACAGTATTCTACTCGACTTTCAAAAAGTCAATGTTTAATACAATATTAAAGTTAGAAACCTTTTGCGATGTAATTTACACTTCACTGAATTCATTAAACGCTAACTGTCGGATCGAGACCTACTTACAGAAAAAAAGGAAGAATTCGACAGGAAGACTTTTGATGTTTTTTTTCTCGACAAAAATATATGTAATTGGTAAATATATCGTCTAAAATATTTCGTGTGTTCAAACACACAAGAAAAGAGGCGAAGGAATGTAGATTGACGTACACGAGTTTGAGATCTTTTCCGTGAGTAGCCTTATCTTGTCCGTCGCATTTCCCTTGCTGGTTGTTGAAAGAAGAGCCGAATAAGTGCGGGAAAGATAATAAATTTTATATTTATAACAATACACTGTCTTGTTCTATAAGATGCTTGGTTATAATTTTAGCAATTCTGCTTATTTGTAAGAGTTCACTAGTTCATCATTTGTGTCACATTCCCTTCTGTTTAAAATTAACAGAAGCATGGCCCATTTACGTAATAGAGAGTAAATACTTTTTTCTTGGAAGACGATACGTGCGGTTTGCTTAATTTGATAGATAAGCCTTATTAGGTTTTTTTTTTCAAATTCGAATCTTCTGAGAAAAAAAAACGAACCGTTCGATTGGATTGGTCGGTGACCACTGGGGCACGCGCTCTGCGTATTTGGGGTATATTAACCCTTTTTTCACTTTTTTCAAACTGGATCGTTGCCATGGCTTAGTGCGTTATATTTATGTAATCAATTTTAGTCATTGCTGCGGGAATTTGAAATGATAATGAACGTTGTCAAACTCTCCTATAACCAAGACACTGTCACGTTGAGTGAGGTGTCATGCAATCTCCCTGCCTGCAGCGCTGTAGACAATTTGCCAACTTTTTAGTATAAGAGAAGGGTAAACCTATATATTTCCTTTCGCTGCAATTACGATACCTACATTTCTAAATCTATTATTTGTTATGGTCACTGACCTGTTTTTTGCGCAGAATAGATGACGTGTATAGCTCTGGAAGGAAGCAGTTACCGATTAGTTCGTCAGCGCAAAGAGGCAGAGTTGATAGAACGCCTGTTTGTTATAGATCTTCTGATATAGTCGCGATAAGCATATGAAACGCATAGATATACAGCCAATTAATAGGATATATAATTGTATGTTCTCAGTTTTTCGTCATTTTCTGGAGGCAATCGTTTGTCTGATTAATATCTGTAAACGATTATATTTTTGTTTCATTCTGAAATAGTTTTCGATTCTTTTCGTTTTCTGTATGATAACCTATCTCTGAAGATAATAACAACTCGGTTATGTGCTTATTTAGACATGTATTTCTTAATTTAACCATTAACGTATTAATGTGAGAGAGGTTAACACGTTTCAATTCAAATAAAAGTTACAATTAACTATCATCCAACTGCTGGAACATGGATGTCCAACTTCAGCGAAGTTCTGCTGTACTGGAATTAGCAGAAACGAGGGATTTTACAATTTTTTTTCACCTTTGTAAAATATCTTTATAATTACATTTATCTAACTCGGTAGTTTTCTAAGAACAAAGCATGTCTCAAAACAGACCTTTTGCATTTTTCTTTGTCAATTAGCAAAGTTTCAAATTGGGCTTTTTAAAATTATTCCTTTACGGTCAAGGCCGAACTGAACGTCAGAGAAGGTCAAGGTCATTGGTTGACGTTGGTGTTCGACAAGAGTATCCTATACGTTGTCTTCATATTATGACTTACATTTAACATTGTACTTCGTCAGACTTAAATTGGGTGTTTATAAGTCATATAAGTATATAAGTACCTGGCGTAGAGGTGTGTTATTTCACGTTTTCATAAATTTTGAAACCTTTTTTATGCAAAGGTGTTTTCACAACGACTTCCCTTTTACCAATTAATGCTAATGATTTGCCCGGTAGATATGTTAATTCAGTGCAAGGGAGGACCTTATTTCCGTTTTAGACGAAAATTAAGGGAGAGTTCAAAACAATGAATGAATTGTACAACATAACATTGTCTAAAGTTTGGCAACATATTTTTTTTTATACAAATGCGTATTATTTTGCAATTTTCTTAGCATCGAAGAAAAACAACGAATATAACTCCGTAATTTGCATCTGATTAAAAATATCAATTATAAACAAATCATCAGTCACTAGTTGGTGCTCGTGTAATTAGTGAAAGGCATAATAATCAGGTAGAATTCCATGTGAATGACTGACTGTCCAACGTCATTCACTGATTCCTGCCTATCTGATATCAAAGCCTCGCGCCTAATTGATCTCGAATACACATCTATACTTATAGATCTATATTGCTATCGATCTGGATATAATGGGAACGTTGACTTGAGAAGGCCAGTACGTCACGACTTCTTTTTTTGAAACTTATTACGTTTTCCCGATACACGGTTTCGGAGAGAACGTTGACCTATATCCTCTATTAACTGATCCGGAGTAGGTCGGACATTACCTTTCCGAGTTCAATGAGACGTGAGTTGCCTCGACATTTTGCGGGGGATTGAAGCCGATTGATATCCGCGGATGATGCGGACGATTTTTCTTGGCAAACATCTCGACATTTGGGATAACTATAGGTACCATCTTTTCTGGGTTTAATTGGTGTAGTGATCGATATAGAATTTTTAAAGCCCACTCGTCAAAAGGTTGAAATCCGCAAAGTGCATTGCCCATAGCCCAGTGGTACATATGCGTTATTGGGTGACACGAGCATGAAGACCGCCCCATGCTGTAATTTCTGTTTTAAACACGCTTCCTATTGTTCAGATCTTGAATAAGAGAAGTCAAATATTGACAAGTACTCCCCAAATCTCAAATTTCCGATAGTATTAGTTCCGACATTAGAGCGTTAACCCTGCGCTCTCGAGTCCTTTCAAAGCTTTACAATTTTGGACTTATTTGAAGTTTAGTTTCTAACTTGAGTTTTAAGGACTCGTTCGAAATTTGTTATGGAACTTGGAAACTCGTACTCAAGTTTTGCCGTGATTCACACATATCAGCAATTTATTACATGTTTATCAATATCATACTGAGACAAAAATCCAGTTGCCTGTCAATAACTCGATGACGAACAAACCCAAGTATTTTCAAATTCATCCAGGTGCATGAGCAGGTGCCCGATATATCTGTCAGAAGAACTCGCGTTTGGGGGCCTTATTTACGCGTGCTTGTGTGTATTGTGTGGGGGCTATTATTGTAATAATAAATATTTCGGCATGTATAATTGTCCAGATATGATTTACAATGACCCCGCGTGGTGGTCCTTGCAAGTTATAGTGTGTACCAACACCAAATCTCTTTGTAGTTATCCGGAGAAACTCGATGATTATGGGTGATAATTGAATCAAACGAATACCAACGAAACTTTTTTCGCAGGTTACTATGATTCTTTTCTATAATTCACTGTTAATAGTAAAGTCAGCAACTCAAAATTTGGTTTTCCGAATTGTTTATCTTAAAAATAACTTATCAGACATACGTGACTATCAGAATATTAAGTACAGTATAAATTTGGAAAACCATCGATATTACGTATTAACTTAAATTTCTGTTTTAGAACTTTTCAAAAAATGTACATGCTTTGCATTTGCACTGAAGGATTAAAAAAGGATTTTAAAAAATGTGCAATTTTATCCACATTGCAACAAAACACACCTGGCTTCATCCAACTGGATTTCAAGTGACCAGGATTGGGTGTTCCTCAAATAAGTTTTTACTTCGAACTTCCATTGACTCTTTGTGGGGTCTTGGTAATAACGCTGCTTATAATCTGTCTGTTTAACCCTAAAATTTTCACTGAGCATTAACTTTGCACCAAATCTAATATCAAATGAAGCAAGAAAGTTGCATGGACGCGACAGAGAGCACTTGAGTTCCGAGATTTATAGCTGAACAGTTGTCTCAGCCATTATAGTCACGAATGTAAAGACTACACGGCTTCCAGATACATCCTAGGATCGTGTTTAAAAGGACAAACCCGTACATTGTTAGAAATGCAATAATTACGTACATTAAATGAATTTTATATGCAATAAGTGAAGACAAATGACCGCGTTGTCGCTTTGTCACCAATAATACAACTTCCCTCATTTAAAATAATGAAAAAGAACTAAAATGGCTGTAAGCAACCGTTAACATTTATTTCACTGGGAATTTTTTGGAACTTCAAAAAGCCACTGTGTATTCGACGTGTCATTAATATGCGGAACTTTGCAGTTTCGTCTCCTGCTGGGTAAACTCTCAATAAAACAGTCCGAGTCAGCAAGATTCTCTCGCCGAACTCGAACCTGGAATTCTATCTCTCACAGGGTCATGTGTCGAGAGGAAATACGGGTTTGTTTATAAGAAAGCTTATTTGAAACAGCTGTCACCAGAGTTACTGACAACTTTTCGGAACTGTTACTTTTCAAAATAATTAATGTTCTTATCTTTTCTGTAAAATGGGGTATTTCCTCTTTGGCGCATGGTACCGTGGAAAACGCCACGTGCCCGAGGCCTTGTAGCAGACGTTCTAAGCAGGGCGTAAATCGTCGTTTTTAATTTCAAGAGATTATTTCAATGTGTTATGGTATAGATTACAACTTGGGTTTAATGGGAAAGTGTGCAAAAATACGTGTATAACGGGCACATGTAGACAAGATGTCCAATCATTAAGTAGATGCGGAACCCTGGGTAAAAACGATAGCATGGCGACAATAAAATCTACTCGAGGGTATATCCATCTATCAAGCCGGTACAATTTACATCTGAATCTTGTATTTTGTATTCAATTTGCTGGTTTGATATGATTAAATCTGGTATTACACCATGTATAACATCACAAAAAGCCCGTGGGTGCCGAAAGGCTCGCGCCAGCTGAAGGGACGCGTGATTTTTCCGATACTCCCTATAATCAGATTTTGGTCATTGATATGTAATTTGGGGGGTCTGTCTCTTATCACAGGGGTGCTCGTGAGTTCTAAAATACAACCGATGGTAATCAGGTATACATGGAGCCCTTACAAATATAGTCCATTACGTTACAGCTGGGTACATAAAGTGTATGGTTGTGTATATCTACATGCTTTACTATACTATATTTGATAACTTATCAGTCAATTGGGCAATTCACAATGGTCTGAGGAAGGTGTTAGTTGACTGCCACGGACCTTTGGCACGGATATGTATATTGTCAAGATATAGACTCGACATGCAAAAAGATGTTGTGGCAGACTTTGGACACGTAGTCAGTACCCCGCATGTGTATTGCCATTTTCTACCCGACTGATGACTATTCTTGACATGCAAATACGTAAACGTCTATCACAGTCCCTAACTAATGAGTCTGAGAGAAAAAAAACCTGTGTAATCGTTGTAAACATTTATGAACACCCACTCTTAAGAGTAAAATAGTCGAACCAAAATTGCCAGTTGTTTCTTACAAAACAGCCACTTTAGCAAACAAATTATATACCATAACCAAATTCAGGCGACAGATTGTTTTTTGCAGATTGGTGGCGCCCGGTCGGGAGGGAAGAGCTTAAATATTTGTATGTAGAAACCGCGGCAGATGGCTTGCGATCCCAGTCCCCAACAAATTGTTGTCATTTCTACTCTGCAAACATCTCAAAGAGGGGCAGGTGTTCTCGGGTCGCTTGTGTCAAAATCTGTAGGTACCGTTACCTGGTTTTTAAGATATAAACACTTATATGCTAATATTTCAAGGTGTCGCGTGCCTTTTAGAGTACATCAAAGAAAAATTTAATAATCTGAAGTTGATGTAAGCGTGCGCCCGTCTCACCTGCCATCGGCGCTAATTACCTGATCTCTGGAATTTCACCATTGATTCGAGGGCTTTTCCCCTCATGAAACTGTCCGTTCTCTCACCTTGTGTGGGGACGCATCATTTTGGTATCATGTAAAGGTTATTGAAGATTATGAAATACGGATACTCACTTTTTGAAACATAAGGGTCTTAGATAGGGATTGAAAGATATCTTATCTAGTATTTCTTGCATTTATGTAGCCGATTGAATGCTTGACCAATATAATCTTTCTGGGACCTTTGATGCAGAACGTGATGGATTGATTCGGTAAATTGTTCTTATTTCACTTTATCACCATGCATCAGACATCCGCTGTCATTAATAATTGATCAAGTACTTCCATTTACCATTTTTTAATTTTATACGGGTTCCCGAATTTGTCGCTTGAAAGTCATTGGAATATGTTTATTTCTATTGGCTGCTTCGTTTGCCAGCTGCCACCGTCGCGTGCCCAACACAGATCAAATTTGATTGACACAATACACCTTTTGCCTAGATAGCACCTGCCTGTGACGTCACTCTCACCCCAGGTTCAAAGACTTTTTGGGTAAACTTGTTTCTATGCAAAGAAAACGTTAAAATTTATTCACAATTTTTTGTTCTCGACAATAAAAACTGCAGGGTGCATTCATTTCTGGTTAGATGTGTATTTTTCTACTTTTTTTTTCATTATAAGATAATGATTTTAAGCATGGGTCGATAGTGCTGTTGAAATAAAATCTTCCCATTGGCTATAAACTTTGGTTCAGATCTATCAAATTTGAGGACTGCGCGTGTATTAGACTTTGTCGCGTGCTCTGACAGCGACACGAATGAGGACGCTGCACGTGTCGAATCGATCATCCGCTATCTTATAATTAAATCTGTTCATTCTCAAAAGTAAATTGCAAATTTCAGAGAGAATAGTCATTTTCTAATTCTCAAGAGAGAGAGAGAGAGAGAGAGAGAGAGAGAGAGAGAGAGAGAGAGAGAGAGAGAGAGAGAGAGAGATAGTTCCACGAACAGAAAAAAATGAAGTAATCCTTTTACTATTTGGAATTTGGAAACATTTTTTTTTCACAATTTTCTTAAATTAATTAAGTCTTTTAGAAAATGTGATAATTATATAAACAAACAAATAATGACTAATTCTTTACATCATTATTTCCTTTTCAAATGAATTTAATCGGAAATATTAGTTTTTCATGATCTCTATGTGTATTTTAAAATCAAAACAAAGCCCAGCTAAGCTTTGTCATCCCATTGACAGTTGACCTGGTTTGTAAAATAAGCCCCTCCCTCATGGAGGCGGAGCTATAAGTTCAAGGAATCCCATTGGTTACATTTAGCCAAAGACTCACGTGACTGGAAATCAGCGTGGGTAAATAAAACCGATTTCTCGCATGTTTTCTGATTAGAACAGCTATCGAAGTAAAAGTGAACAGTTATAACAAGAACTCACTCCTTCATTTTGAAGGAACTGTGTATTTAGGATTAAACAACCGAAGACATTAAAATTGTGTATTCAATGTTTTAACTGGAAATATGGTGCCTCAAAATAACACAGTCTTTGGATCGCAGAGCATAGACCCTAACACTCACACGCCGTATACGGATGCCACTCAGTGCAAAAAGCAGTCAAACCATGTCAAACGGCCTATGAATGCGTTCATGGTGTGGTCACAGCTTGAACGGCGAAAGATCTCCGAAGTTTCACCCGATATGCACAATGCTGAGATCAGTAAACGATTGGGTAAACGCTGGAAAACGTTAAACGAAACTGATCGACAGCCCTTTATCGAGGAGGCAGAGCGTCTGAGACTATTGCACATGCAGGAATACCCTGATTACAAATACCGTCCCCGCAAGAAGGCCAAACCTGTGACAAAATCAGAATCCAAAGTGTCAAAACCGACCAGTAAAACTCGCACCGACCGTATGAAGCAGAAGGCTGCCGTCAGAAACTTTCTGGATGGGGCTACCGAACCCGACAGCAATGTAAGTACTCCATACAACAGTCGTCTGAAACTCAAACTCACCATTGACAAGAAATTCAAAGACAGTATTAAGGCCAGTCGACACGTGCCCGTGTCCTCGTGTCAGCTGACCCCTCCCGCCAAAGTGCCGTCCAGCCCCTCAGTCTACTCGCCCCCCACCCCGGAATCCACCAGCTTCTACCCCGAAGAAATTTACGATACTCCGGCCGCCTCGCCCGAAGACATCAAGTGTCGCCCCAGCAATATCTCATCTCAGGGTAACCCGACTCAGCAGGGAGACGGTTCGTCGTTGGCGGATCTCGATAATCTCACCGACGTGCTTCAAATGCCCAACAACTGGCAGATAGAGTTAGGGAACTTGGACTTGAGTAAACTCGCCGACACATGTGATTTCCCTAACTTCGACCTGCATAATAACAATTCGAATGTGTCAAGTGCTTGCTCCACATCCAGTAATGGATCGCATTTTGAATTCCCGGATTATTCCACGCCTGAAGTTTCCGAAATGATTGGACTGGAATCCGAATGGTTAGACATTTCCGTTCTTGGCTCAATTGCTGCTCATTGAACGTCTTCGTCATCCTTCATTTCATCGTTTCTTTCGTATGTGTGTGTTCTTGTTATGACTGATTGTTGATAATTCTGAAGGGACATGTGCAAATAATACGTTATAATCCAAACGAGCGTTTCGGGAGGACCTTTCTGTCGGTATTGCGGACCACGTGGAAAGTCAGGACCCGGGGTGCGGATCTTAGATCTAGCGCACCGAGGCAGAGACTGGTATAGTTGTGATGTATCATTATATTTATGAGAGATTTATATCTATATTATATATAAATTGTGAGAACGAACTGATCCATATCAAGTATATATTTGTGCTGTGTGTAATATTCTCAGTATTGTAACGTAGAAGTGACTGTCTCCATATATATTTAGTAGCTGTGGGTGAAACATCTTTCATTCTTCCATTTTTCTCATCACTGTATAATCATATTTTGTGTCTTATTCCATAAAAATGATCTGCAGGGATATTTTTTCATACAAAGAAATGTAGATATTTTTTACTATATTCTTTATGAAAAAGCTACATGAGAAAGGTCACAGACAAACTTGATATTTTGCAATGAACCATGATCGATTTTTTTATACAAAGGCATAAAACCTTTCTTACTGATATCGTTCTGCAATGATGTAAAACTCTGTATGTACTTTTGTTACAAGGTTTGTAAACAAACTCGACGGGAATCTGTTCAATATTGTGCTATGATAATTTTTTGTTGTTAGAAAAATATTCCCCCATCTTGAAATTTTGAGTATATATATTTTGATACATACCCATTAATCCAACGAACAATTTTTTGTCAGGCGAAATCGGGAGAAGCCAAATGTACATATGACTTTTTATTATTATTATATTATACATGGCATGTGCAAATGATATTTGTACTATCGTTATCTTACGTTGTAGTAAAATACAACAAAAATTCTACAAAACTGAAACTGGTGTCGTTTGTTTATGTTGTGAAGAAACTCACGTGTGAATAGTGCCGCCCACATATGTAAAATTGACCTAGATGAGTGTCAATCATCGTGGGAACTGCGTATGAGTATATTTAATAAGTACGTCTGTATGCCTGGATGAATAATAAGCGAAACATTATTCATACCTATAGAAACCATGAAGTACTCAAAAGAGTGTGGGACGTTAGCCCGTGACACATATGGAGGGCCCGATCCTTTAATTAGAGTCCTCCCCTCCCGTCGCTCCCCTCAGTATGGGGGTTGATATTGTATTTTCATTCGTTGACTCAATTAAATTTTAAATATAATGAATTTATATATAAAGAAGAGGAAACGCTCAATTAGTCAGGCATGTAGAAGTTATCCCGCTTTGTTCATGCTTATATTAGTTAGGAGTGTCAAAAGGAAAAATATATCTCGAGAGGCCTTCTAGGTGTAAACTACATAATCACATGCCTTTCAAAAGCTATTACATACACTGCATGAACTTCCATGTATATACACCAACGTGTAAATTTGGGTCGAGGTTTATTCTCACCTCAAGCGAAAACGGAAATTGCGGTTTATATTGAACTTCTTAGTACCCATAGAGAGTGTCATGCCATTTGTTTGACACACCCTGTATCAGACTCAAGTGGTCTGCGAACGCCACGCTTGACCCATATCTGTCTCATTTTAAGTAAGTCATAAAGATTGTTGCTGATATATAAAATTGGTGAAAAATGTGAAAAATTGAACTTGGTTAACTCATGACAGTGATGGTGTGTGTTTCTGGTGGTTTTTGATCTTTGCTTGGCAAACTATCCAAAATAAATTTGAGGAACACAGTTCGATATCCAAGAATTGGAAAGAAGTACAAGATTGTTCCAACTTAAGTAACCTAATTAAATACGGTGTTCGTAATAAATAACAAGACAGCTTTTATATGGAAATCGAGTTTTTAAAAGCATACAAATTGGATTGTCACTGGGTCATTCCCCCCTGGTGTATAATGATCACATTGAGAAATTAAGTAATTTGTAGATGTACATAGAGTCATTTTGATAATTGGCCTGAAAACAAGACACCTATGCCACACTATTAGATTTTCACTTGTCCTACTTTATGACGGCTTCGACTTTAGCCGAAAAACTATTATTCTCAATCACATTATGTGACACATTTTATTGTTGTTACAACAAAACTGTCAACATTACGCAACGGACAACAAAACACATGTTACAGTTGTTTTGTTTGTATTTAGCTAATGCCAGCCTTAAATTGGACACCGGCAGACGTCTGAATCCAGTTGACTATTTTGGGCAGATTTTAATCAGCCTTCTGTGATCACGCCGACGTCATTTTAGCAAGGTGAATCAAGCACGGACAATCGCTTTGATATACCCATAGCGAAGCCATGTGTTCGGTGCTGTTTGATAACAGCTTCAATGATTATGTCTTTAAGTATTTAATTGTTAACAAATTAATTACAATTTCTTGAGGATATGTTTTTTGAGGAATTAAGTTAGAGCTTTAGAAGTTATAAAATAATAATGTAATTGGATAACCCGAGCATTGTAAAATGTATATTTAACATTTACATATTTACATTTTTTGAATTCTAAATCTTTAATGTAATACATAAACATTCATAAATAAACACACAAAACGTTCCTCAGCAAAAATACATTCGTGATTAAAATGAGTGCATCGAGAAATTTTAAACCGTTGAATCACCACGTTCTGCCTTTTAATACAGATTCACACCATCAAATGAAAGAAAATCAAACTGAATGTGTAATATCGAAAAACCTTTCAAACTTTCCGCATGCACACACAGTCGTTAAAGACAAATTATTGCAAGCATCAATAATTTACCGCAAAGAACTATATACGATAAGAGTTAAATTTGGCCCCCATAATTCGCCATTTTTTAAGCGTTTCGGGTACAATAAAATGTTAACTAATTTTTTAGAAGAGTTGATATAAAATATATTTTTCATCTATTTATTTGATTTATTTGCACTCCCTAGCAGTATATGACATCAGAAGTGACGCCATTTCTATAATTCAATCAAAATCGGCTAAAAATTGCCATTTTTCTTATATATTTACGAATGGGAAATATAGAGCGCATGCTTGAACAAGGAAAAAATTTTTGTCACTTATTAGTCTTGGCTAGATACATCTCTGATTAAAATATTTTATTTGTTCAAGAATGCGCTCTATGTTTTCGGAAGGAAAAACTGCTTGAAAACAAGCTGTTTTACGTTAAAAATGCAAAAATGGCGGGAAAAGGTTGTCTTTACAATGTCATATTTCTAAATTGTGGGCACTTGAACCAAAATGAATATTATGTAAACACATCACATACATAGCTGTATTAAGAAAACAAAGAATGATAAGTAAAATGATGATGTTCATTTTAGGGGGCCATTTTAGGCCCCTATCATATATAGTCCTTTAATAAGTAGCAAATGATTTAATGCAATAATAGTTAAATAATGTAACACATAAATCAAATTATTTACATACGTAATATTTATGATATTGAAATGGGCCCGTGTTTTATATTTATATACAGGGTCGTGTACAATTTTATGTTTTAAAACACTCGGAAAGAAGTCCGGATTCGGAGAGGAAAGAGTCGAGCCAAGAACGACAACCGCCGTACCGATCCAGGAAATGCTGAACTATTCCCGGCAAATGTACGACTATTATCATGTCGTGTATCCTAATCAAACTCAAGTGAGGTGAATTAAAATAAAATGAGCATAAATTTCTCAGATCCTTGTATCCAATTCATAAGCAAATTAAAATTTCATTATAGACCAAATACTAAATTTTCATTTAAAACCCATAATAAACCCCCAGAAAATTATTTTTTAAGAGAGTAATTTATTCAAAAGTTTATTTATTTGTATAAGGACAGTCATATTTCAGGCGAAGAGCTACGGATAATCGCGTTAAACCATACATCGCGAATGCTTACCTTGGTTCTATAAATTATTTTTTCTTAATACAGAAAACGCAGTATTTTGATTTGAGAATATATTCTTTAAGCAAATTTATGGAAGTTGATATCCACAGACTTTCAAACCTTTTTTTTTTCATATAAAAAAAAACAACAACAAAAAAACTTATGTGCGGATCCCTATGTGAAAATATGTGCATAATACCACATCTTAGATCTAGGAGACTATCAGAGAATTTGTATTAAAACACAATACCCACTACCTATACTGAAAATATATTTTTATTCCGTTTGCTTTCTCTTCGTAACTTGATATTTTACGACCTTGGAACTACTCAAAGCATGATCCCATTGACAAAGACATTTCAAACACATAAAATAACCTTTTCTTCCACGTTAGACGACTTGGCATTGAAAAGTGGGATATTTAGAAATATTAATAAGACTGCCAGTCCATCGTATTTAAAGAAAAACCATAAAGTTTGAAAAATATCAAAGTCTACAATATTTCGCATTTACAAAATACTTATGGTGAAATATTTTTATTTTTTTTTTGGGGGGGGGGGGGGCTAGACTTGATAACTTAGGATCGAGGGTATTGGTACCGTATGTTTGATACGAAAGAAAACATGTCACAGAACATCCTCAATGAGTCACTAAACATAGACAGGGGTCATTTGCAATGATTTACTTCCCACCCGGCAACTTTGCACTAATATTAACAACAATTTTCGTTTTTAGGCCTCTAACAGTATCCGAACCAAACCGGAACCTTCTGCACTACAGGGGCTCAATATTTTTATGTTATCATCTGAAAGCTCTTCAAATACGAGCGCCCATAGATGGAACAGATGGTACTACAAGTTGAAAACTTAATGTCATGTCATCAAATTAAATTTCAATTGGTTCGACAAAAATAAACACCGGTAACGATTCTATATATTATATAATCAATTGTTTCGCGGAAAGGACTTGAACAGGCCGAAGCATCGCTTTCCTTTTGCAGAGAATATGAACCACTGGCGTGCAATGACTTAGCTATGTCTGTAACAGCTGTATTTCTGAAGAGGAACCCGTCCTTAAAACACATCAATGCGTTCACGTGGTTTCTAAATGAAACTCCAAGTACATATGAGGAGTATGAGTACTAACTATAGATAATGGTGCAAAATATTGCTTGGCGGTTCGACTGCGGCTAAGACGAGGTCAACTTATGTAAAACAGACGCTCTATTATCATCGTATCTTATTCCGGTCCGCGAACAGTAGAAACAATCACTAGAACTGTATGCATGGACTTGAACCAACAACCACACAGACAGTAGAAACCATCACTAGAACTGCATGCATGGACTTGAACCAGCAACCACACAGACAGTACAAACCACCGCTAGAACTGTATGCATGGACTTGAACAAGCAACCACACAGACAGTACAAACCACCGCTAGAACTGTATGCATGGACTTGAACCAACAACCACACAGACAGTAGAAACCATCACTAGAACTGCATGCATGGACTTGAACCAGCAACCACACAGACAGTACAAACCACCGCTAGAACTGTATGCATGGACTTGAACAAGCAACCACACAGACAGTACAAACCACCGCTAGAACTGTATGCATGGACTTGAACCAACAACCACACAGACAGTAGAAACCATCACTAGAACTGCATGCATGGACTTGAACAAGCAACCACACAGACAGTAAAAATGTATGCATGGACTTGAACCAACAACCACAGAGACAGTAGAAACCACCACTAGAACTGTATGCATGGACTTGAACCAACAACCACACAGACAGTAGAAACCATCACTAGAACTGCATGCATGGACTTGAACCAGCAACCACACAGACAGTACAAACCACCGCTAGAACTGTATGCATGGACTTGAACAAGCAACCACACAGACAGTAAAAATGTATGCATGGACTTGAACCAACAACCACAGAGACAGTAGAAACCACCACTAGAACTGTATGCATGGACTTGAACCAACAACCACACAGACAGTAGAAACCATCACTAGAACTGCATGCATGGACTTGAACCAGCAACCACACAGACAGTACAAACCACCGCTAGAACTGTATGCATGGACTTGAACAAGCAACCACACAGACAGTAAAAATGTATGCATGGACTTGAACCAACAACCACACAGACAGTAGAAACCACCACTAGAACTGTATGCATGGACTTGAACCAACAACCACACAGACAGTAGAAACCATCACTAGAACTGCATGCATGGACTTGAACCAGCAACCACACAGACAGTACAAACCACCGCTAGAACTGTATGCATGGACTTGAACAAGCAACCACACAGACAGTAAAAATGTATGCATGGACTTGAACCAACAACCACACAGACAGTAGAAACCACCACTAGAACTGTATGCATGGACTTGAACCAACAACCACACATACAGTAGAAACCACCACTCGAACTGTATGCATGGACTTGAACCAGCAACCACACAGACAGTAGAAACCATCACTAGAACTGCATGCATGGACTTGAACCAGCAACCACACAGACAGTACAAACCACCGCTAGAACTGTATGCATGGACTTGAACAAGCAACCACACAGACAGTAGAAACCATCAATAGAACCGCATGCATTGACTTGAACCAGCAACCACGCAGACAGTAGAAACCACCGCTAGAACTGCATGCATGGACTTGAACCAGCAACCACACAGACAGTAGAAACCACCACTCGAACTGTATGCAAGGACTTGAACCACCATCCACACATACAGTAGAAACCACCGCTAGAACTGCATACATGGATTTGAACCATCATCCACACAGACAGTAGAAACCACCACTCGAACTGTATGCAAGGACTTGAACCACCATCCACACATACAGTAGAAACCACCGCTAGAACTGCATACAAGGACTTGAACCACCATCCACACATACAGTAGAAACCACCGCTAGAACTGCATGCATGGATTTGAACCATCATCCACACAGACAGTAGAAACCACCGCTAGAACTGTATGCATGAACTTGAACCATCAACCACACAGACAGTAGAAACCACCGCTAGAACTGTATGCATGGACTTGAACCATCAACCACACATACAGTAGAAACCACCACTAGAACTGTATGCATGGACTTTAACCATCATCCACACAGACAGTAGAAACCACCGCTAGAACTGTATGCATGAACTTGAACCATCAACCACACAGACAGTAGAAACCACCGCTAGAACTGTATGCATGGACTTGAACCATCAACCACACATACAGTAGAAACCACCGCTAGAACTGTATGCATGTACTTGAACCAGCAACCACACAGACGGTAGAACTGTGCATAGATAGAAAGATTTATTTGGTGTCATTGACTTGAACCAGCAACCACACAGACTATTATGACACTAGTCTGATGATCGTATACATTTCTCTATTGTTTTAGTTGTCTTACCGTAGGAGTCAGCCTTAATTTTTCAGAGCAAGAAAGGCTGCTTTTATTTGATACTGATCTAGTAAGAGTTGTTGCCGTCATCCAAGCAGAATCTGCAATAAAACGACATTCAAATAGAATTCCACTCCTACAGCTGTACTGGAAAGTAGCATGCACCAAGATCACATGTACTGGTGGTCAGCATCAGGTCATTTAGAAGTTATATTTTTACTAACTATACGGAGAGACATGCACGAAATCTGAAGCAAGCACAGCGTTTTTTTAGTGTAAGGCTAAGATTTATAAACATATTTGAGAAAATACAAAACAAGAGAAAGTCTATCAAGTTGCTGTAGTAGAAACAACTCTCTGACAAAAAAGAATACGACCTCGTAGTAAAGTAAGTTTTAACTTTTAACTAACTTAAGGATGTTCTACATTTTAGTTCCTTCTCTGCGGTGGCGATTTTCTTTACACGATAGGCAAGAAAATTTCCATTAAAGTAGAAATAGTCCGTTGTAAGGACCACTAAAACTGTATGCAAGGACTTGAACCACCATCCACACATACAGTAGAAACCACCGCTAGAACTGCATACAAGGACTTGAACCACCATCCACACATACAGTAGAAACCACCGCTAGAACTGCATGCATGGATTTGAACCATCATCCACACAGACAGTAGAAACCACCGCTAGAACTGTATGCATGAACTTGAACCATCAACCACACAGACAGTAGAAACCACCGCTAGAACTGTATGCATGGACTTGAACCATCAACCACACATACAGTAGAAACCACCACTAGAACTGTATGCATGGACTTTAACCATCATCCACACAGACAGTAGAAACCACCGCTAGAACTGTATGCATGAACTTGAACCATCAACCACACAGACAGTAGAAACCACCGCTAGAACTGTATGCATGGACTTGAACCATCAACCACACATACAGTAGAAACCACCGCTAGAACTGTATGCATGTACTTGAACCAGCAACCACACAGACGGTAGAACTGTGCATAGATAGAAAGATTTATTTGGTGTCATTGACTTGAACCAGCAACCACACAGACTATTATGACACTAGTCTGATGATCGTATACATTTCTCTATTGTTTTAGTTGTCTTACTGTAGGAGTCAGCCTTAATTTTTCAGAGCAAGAAAGGCTGCTTTTATTTGATACTGATCTAGTAAGAGTTGTTGCCGTCATCCAAGCAGAATCTGCAATAAAACGACATTCAAATAGAATTCCACTCCTACAGCTGTACTGGAAAGTAGCATGCACCAAGATCACATGTACTGGTGGTCAGCATCAGGTCATTTAGAAGTTATATTTTTACTAACTATACGGAGAGACATGCACGAAATCTGAAGCAAGCACAGCGTTTTTTTAGTGTAAGGCTAAGATTTATAAACATATTTGAGAAAATACAAAACAAGAGAAAGTCTATCAAGTTGCTGTAGTAGAAACAACTCTCTGACAAAAAAGAATACGACCTCGTAGTAAAGTAAGTTTTAACTTTTAACTAACTTAAGGATGTTCTACATTTTAGTTCCTTCTCTGCGGTGGCGATTTTCTTTACACGATAGGCAAGAAAATTTCCATTAAAGTAGAAATAGTCCGTTGTAAGGACCACTAAAACTGTATGCATGGACTTGAACCAACAACCACACACACAATAGCAATCATTACAAGAACGGTATTCATGGATTTGATCCAGCAACCACACAGACGATAACAGACAACACTTCACGCTAATTGATGACTGTTTACACTTCTTTATGGGGGGGGGGGGGGGGGTAATCTTACTGTGGGAGTCGGAATTCATTTTTCAGATCACGAAAGGCTGCATTTTTCACCGTCGTCAGTTCGACAGAACCTGCAATAAAAACGGACGTTCAAATAGAATTGTAACTCCTGCAGCTGTACAGGGAAGTAAAAGGCACCGTGGGCACATATACTGGTGATCAGCATCAGGTCTATTATATGTAACAGAGTTTGCATTTTTTCCATAACTACACGAAAAGACACGTACAAAGTCCTTAACAGCCACTACCATGACTACATGAAGACTGCTGTTTTTCTTTTCAACGTTAGGTTCAGGTTTATAAACATACTTGAGAAAACACATAACAATAGATAATCTGTCAAGTTACTAAAGTAGGAACAATAAGATGTAAAAAGGAATGCGGCCTCATAGAAAAGTAAGTTTGAACTTTTAAAAAGTTTAATTCTAACAAACTTTAAAGGATGTTCGACACTTTGGTTTCTTTTATTCTGCGGTGGTGATCTTCTTAATACAAGAGGTAAGAAACCTTAATCAACCAAAGTTTCACACATTTAATGTTAATGATTAACAGATATAGTCCATGGCATGAGGCCCCACTTCAAAAGATCACGAAAATTTGCCAAGTACACGGTAGAACCTCAGTAGTTATCAACCTGTCGCCTAACAGAACACAAGGCGACCGTACAGGTCCCGGACTGGACAAGATATCTAAAACAAACATTAAAACAATTCAATATTTCGTAGAAAATAATTATTTAGATCAATATTTTCATGGGATGATGATGCTATATAAAAGATGGCAAATCGAAATACACTGTACATTTATGAGCTGTGTTTAAAATTTAAGAGCGTCGATCAGACTTAAACATTATTTAGCTCACCTGTACTCTATAGGCCACCAGTTGATTATTTAGCTCACCTGTACTCTATAGGCCACCAGTTTATATTTTTCTTCAAAACAAAACCTCTTCCTGTCGGTATAAAATATCAATCAAGTAACCAATCAAAACTCGACCGGATACGTGTAGTCAATCAACGAATATGTTTAAGTTGTCACCACAAATGAAGACTTTGCAGTCTTTTTTTAGAGTTGTGTGTACCAATTTCAAGTTAATTCATGCAATTGAAAGTAGATATATTCAATATTGAAAACTTTACCACATGGAATGCCTACTTAATGAACATTTTACTTATTATATTTTATCAGTCAATAAAGTATGTCATTAATGTTGTATATATCAAATTTCTATATATTATAGTTTGAATTATCTTCAGATCAGCTACTTAGTTTATAGGACGATCCCCCAAAAATAGCGACTCTTTTTTTTATAATTAAATTTTTGTTTTGTCTTATTTGCAAAAGCAATTTTCCTTCATCTGGAACCATCGTATAGAAATTAGAATGTCTATATTGATATGCATATATTCACACTAAACGTTTATTGTGTTAATTTTTGGTACGTTTTTTGGTCGTTTAGATGACTGCCTGAAGCAAAATACGAAAAAGTGTCTAACTACACGTGTTGTGCAAAAAATAGCCCCAGATATACCCAAGAGCCACAACCGACGTGGCTTGGTACACGTCACTTGACGTCTTCAGCAGTTGCCGTAGACCAGTTTAATGTCAAACTGTGTTGACTCAGGTGTGGCGAAATTCGATGTAACGATTCGGTTTTACAGCCATGATCAGGGTTATCCCTTATGTCGCTCTCGAGCCTTTGGCTCATCCATAATCTATGCGCTCTGCGGTATCAGGTAATGTACCCAAGGTATCATTGCGACACGTGTTAGGTATGTCGTCTGCTATCAGACGCCAGAGCACCGAGTAGTCGCGCTTGAGGTACAGATGCTGGAACTATTGACTATTCATGCAACAGTAGACGTTACAATGCAATATGTGGCGATAGAAAAAAATCGAACAAGTCCGATTGATGCTCTGTTGTCATGGCTTCACAATTCCATCTACCATATTATCATATTAAATGCAGATAAAATTTTCATGAACAGCCGTGTCACATGACAGTGCAGTAGAGCAATATTTGCGAACATGAAAAAATGGTCGAAAAGGATGCACAATTTGTAACAAGTGGTTCGAAGGTCCTCCACGTAGATAGGAAGCATCGGCATTATTTTTTGCGCAGGAAATCGAATTCTGATTCAAGAATAGTGTTAGTTAGCTATTGATCCGCAAAGTCCGTGGTATGCTGCATTCAACAAGCACACATTACTCGATATTGACGCACAAAACGTCATGCAAACTGTTGGAATTTGTGTTTTCGGAGTATTTAGACGATTTCACAGTGGTCCCAGAAAATATTCTAGTTCAAGGAATCCCAGTTTTAATTGACAGCAGTTCCCCGTAAGTTTAGCATCGTGTTCTTGTGGTGGACTTGTGATGCTGTAATGTAACACCCTGCTCAGCGTGATAATTGTAGTTGTACAAAGAGAAATTAAAAGCTGATGATTATGTCCTTTTATGCGAAATTATTAAAGTCATCGTATAAAACCAAGGAAGAATTCTTCGGCTTTGATCAGGATTTATGTCAGGTATGGAATATAACATCCCTGTGAAAGAGTCATGGGGAAGAAAATACAGTGTCTCGGCCGGTATGTTATGGACTGCCAAACTCTTGGCAAGGGTAGCTTTGCGCGGGTAGAGCTAGCAACTCATGGGGTCACAGGATGCAAGGTGCGTGTTTCTATATCTTTCCTTATTTTTTTAAAATAAAAAATTGAATGTATTAATTAGAAAACATATAATACGTGTTAGGGTATGCCATATCAGCTGTTCATATACATACTTTTACATGTAAAATGTATTGACGTGGAATCATAACCGAACGCCACTTCGTACACACTGAACGCACCCCACCGGTATTTTGAAATCTTTACCAATTTTATATCACGAGAGAACCACACGAATCATTGTGAGTATCAGGAAAGATTCGTGAGAAAATATAATGAAACTTCACTCACATTAAAGCCTCTGCAATTCTTGATTAAATCGACCACGCCTTGCCATAAATATGACGTAACAGCACACCTAAAATTTCCAGCCATGGACAAATATTTGTCCACAACATTCGTTTTTCAAAGAACGTCTGTATCAGGTAAAACTGTAAAATTATCGCTGCACATGCATCTAACCATGTTTGAATGAAACCATTGTGTTCTTTTATTTCATAGGTTGCAATTAAGATAGTTGATACCCGTAAGATCAAAGATGAATATTGTCGGCAGAATCTGCACAGGGAGGCCAGGATTTTGGCCCAGCTTCGCCACCCCAATATCGTCAGGCTGTATGAGACTTTGAAGGTAAGAAGGCAGAGGCCACTGGTTGTAAATATTTGATTTTTCTTTCGTTGAACAAGATCTTTGGTGTGAAGGATTTAATTACTGTGGCATGCAAACACTGCAATTGATTCATGTCCACCTGGTCAGAGGAAATCTTCCAGTAAGATATGGACTGTCAATCAAGTAATAGAAAGGAAAAAAACCCAATAATAGGTGTTCGTGTGGAAATCTTGTTTTTATGAGACTAAAAAAGATTTGCTTTTATTAATGTCTTGAACTTTAACATAACTACTCACTTTATGAGGAGTAAAAAAATGATATATTCTCCCCATGATGGAGATACATAAAGTTTTCCACAAAGTTTAAATGTCAAACTCAGAATTGTCACATTGTATGACGATCTTTACAGAAATTGGATTATATTTTGTTGTTGCAAAGAAAAACTCATTTCAATCTCTTTCCCCTGTTCATAAGTGTTTACAAGACAGCCTTTATTCCTAAGAGGAAATGGAAATGCGTAAGAATAAAAACTAAGCAAAAGGTTTCAGATGCTGAAATGTCATGGAAAAATTAGGTGGGCCATTAATAAAACATGATAGAATGTGACACATGGCTGGAAAAAGTAAATGCAAGTCACAATTTAAAACCCAGAAAATGTCCATGGTGTGGGCTTATTTTGAATGACAATCAATACTTAGTTACTGGCTCTGTTTCGGGAGCAGAATTGAGGCTGATGACCTGGGATGAATAGCGTTTGGTGGAGATTAATACATCAGCCCTGGCAGTGATAACCAGTTCTAGAGAAAACATAAACTGGAACCACCACACTATTTGATTAGGTACAGTTTAAAAAAGGTTGAGTTCTCTCTGTATGAAATTCACAATGAATGAAAACTCCCAACAAAATGAAGTTGCAGGGTTTTGGAGGAAACAACAATGACAGGTGAACCAGTTTACCAGTCATTAACATAAAATCCTGGAGATCATATTTTTGATATGAATCAAGATGAAACTGATGGTGAGAAAAATACTGGTATAGGTACTCTATATTACATGCAGTTATAGTATAAACTGTATTGTTCAACATTTGAATTACATCCTTGTAGTTGTAGAACAAATCCATGTTGAAGTATTGCTTGTAATATATTCAAAGTACTATTATAACAACCATGAGTCACTGAAGCTTGAAGTATAAAGAGCTTACTAATAGAAGAATTATTAGTAGGAAAGGCCAATTGTATAAATTACTGTACATCAAATTTTATTTGGTGCAGACTTTGTCCTAGGATTTACTCGTTATAAACTGGTTCATGATAATTTACATTCCAAGAACATTCAGAATATTTCAAACAGTTAATGTTTGGAATATAAAAATTGGTTTACACTAAGTATCGTGCAGAATGATTTGAGGGACCCATGCATGTATTGAGCTCAAGAATTGTAAATGGGCTACTGCCTTTGCTGTCAAATCTTAAGAGGTTATGTTTGGAATACATGTATATCTACAATTTTTACAAAGTATTGATACCATTTTATTACAAACCGGTAGTATCAAGTTACATGTTGCTTAGATTTGCTTAGACTTTACAGGAGAGACTAAGCAGACTCTGCAAAAAGATCATGGTGTGTTGCTCACTGATAAGGTGATCAGGTAGAGAAACCGGGTTAATTTGAGTGAAAGTACTGCTGGTATTGCTGTTTTATTTGAAGTTCATGATGTTACTGTAACTCAGCATCAAGCCTGTAAGTAAGCTAATTAGTGCACTGGTTCAAGTAGTCGCAGGAACAAAATGAATTCTCCAGGTTTCTTAATGCTGCATTAAAAGGTTAAGCGGATTTGAAATAGAAACAAGAGAAGCTTGACATTAAGCTTATGGGTTTATTATGATGGGATAAGCATAAATTGTATAGTGGAGCATTTTGGACAGTAAGCCTGTTAGCTGAGCATTGATTTTACTGAGAGGTTGACTTGCATGACCATTGCACACCAAGTTGTTTCTGTTTTTATTGATTTCCTCCTTCATATTGGGCTAGCAGACATCACAGCCAGGGACTGTGTGTACCAAGAAAGTGTCAGTCTATCATGTGATTGCGGAAAAGTAGGATAGCTCAAATTACACTATCCTCGGTTGCTTTTATCATTGAATGGTTTATCACTAAAAAAAATTTTTTTTGCAAGAATCTCAATAGAAGTGTAAAAAAGGTAAAAAGTTATCATTGTGTAGTGTTGCAATGTTGTTCAATGTTTTTTGTTGGCTCAATTTAATTGTAAATAGAAGTTGGGTATAATAGGTTTGAATTAATCATTTGGACTTTTATGGTACATCAATTTGAATTGGAAACATGAATTATTAATAGAGCAAGCTGTAGCTGATGTGTTGGCTGGTTTACTAAAAGTGCTTCCTGCAGGATTTGAACCAATAATCCTCTGCTACATTCAATGACCATGTCATAAACATGTAATTTTACTCTGCCTTATAAAGGCTCAATTGACTGGCGCTGAATATGAGCATCTGTCAAAGTGGAAAAGAATTGATTGGAATCTGATGAAGATGATTAGGAAAACAAGTCATTATGATTATTACATCATTTTCTCTGCTTTATTTGCATGTATTCAGTTGAGCTAATCCCTTTAATGTCCACAGTGCAGCAGGCTTTGTAATTTCCCTGATTGAGTCGATGGTGGTAGGAAGATAGACAATGCTGATAATGTTGTGTAAGTGACATCAAACCCACCACTGATCAGGGGGGATATTGTTTGCAGCAGACACAAATTAAGTCCAATTGTGATCAGATGACATTCATCTGTCCTTTTCGTGTGTGTGACTGATGAAGTTTGCCAGTCCCCCTTGGACGGCTTAACTCCCTTTGCTTCGGTTCTGGTCTTGATAATCAGGGACTGCATTCATTTGAATGTGTTGTTTGGTGCAAGCAGGACAATTTGTAGCAATATTGCTAATTGTTGGAGTGGCCCTCCAGGAATACCTGACCTTTGATGCTGAAGCATTGAAGTACATCAATATTATCCCATCTTATGCATCCTCTCTATTGTATACGGCTGTCTGCCGGCAGCCATTGTCAACATATATTTTAAAGTTATGTCACAGCATTATCATGGAGCTTTCTATCACACTCCCTCTATCTCTTTCTGTGCATTGTTTGCAAATTCCCAATTTTCATCTATAACTAATTATCTTTTCTGTGAACATTTTGTGATGTAACCAAATATAGCTTCCCCTATGTTTGATGAGTTGCATCACTTCTTGCATCTCAAGGGGAAGTTGGAACCCATTAATGGTCAATGCCCTGTTAGTCCTATGTGGCAAAGTTGAAAATATCGTAGGGCTTTGTTGTCACTTTTGTTACCAGGAAAAGCGTTGCATATGAATTTTAACACATTTTTTTTTTATTTCTTTCTCTTTATATGCAGACTTCAGTATTTGTTGCCAGAATTATGTAGAAACATTGACTTGGAGTTTCTGGACATATCTCTGGGCTCTGTTTTTATGGTCTTTCAAATCAGTACAGCCATCAATTATTGAGAACAAGCTACCTCTGCCTTTCCCTTTAGTGTTGTAAACATGATGTATTTTGTTAGATACCCATATCATAACCTTAATCAGGCATCAATTTTTTATGGCAAACATGCCAGTTTTATAAGCCAACTGGCATGAAAGGTGGACCTCTGAATTCAGCGACCACTATTGTTGTTAGGTGTGCTTTGACTTGCAAACTCCAAAGCAATGGAAAACAATAAGTTGTAAGGGATAATATTCTTGTATTTACTTAGACCCAGAAGAGTAAATGCTACTATGATTGAATCGATTCCAGAATGATATGCATTTGATATGATAGTTACTTTGCTGGTCTCATCAAGGTAAATCAAACAGATCTATCAGAGTGTTTGAACAGGAGTCTGGATGGTCTTCAACCTACAATAGAAACCATACTCACTCTAAAATGGTATTCATGGTTTAATGAAAAATTAGATGAGAATATACTAGGTGCTAAGTAGATGTAAAATTCTATCTAATATTTATATAGTTCTCCCACAGAGGCATCCATTTAGTAAAAGTCATTTTATGAATCATGCCTGCTTGCCTATTTAGTAATCATGAGATAATGAACCTGTAAGTCATGTGACAAAAAGGGATGAGGTTATCAAGCAATCAAAGCGAGAGAGAGAAAACCAAGGCAATAAGGGACTCAGACCCCCATAGTTCTCAGAAACATCACATGAACCAGTAATTCAATGGAGGAAGACATTTTTAAGGAATTTTGTTAATTTTTCAGCTACAGACAGGTTGTTTTTGTAGATAATCTTTTGACATGCCTTGTAAAGATGAAAATTCCTTACCATTAAATACATGAACTAATTGTTCAATATTTCAGAAGAAAGTACTGTTCATTGAAGTTTTGATCTCACAGTAAAGAGAAACTCAGATATCATAAATGATTAAGTAATAATTATTTTACCAGGCTCTACTGATTTTTCATTGAAATATTTAAATGATTAAAATAACTCTTCACTGAAATTGTCTTGAGTCCCTCAACTTACAAGTCTTGAAGAAATGATTATATTCATTCAATATTGTTTAAGATTTGCTTAAATTTTTTACCATGAACATAGTGCATTTAAAACCAATATGTTTCCAAATAGACAGTAATCATGTCACCATCGCTACCTTTAACTGACCACAACCTGTATCATATTTACCAAGATAGTAGTTTCTTACTCAACTATGAATAAAGAGAATAAAATATGTTGTAATATGATGTACCAGTATATTTCCAAAACAATAACACTGACTCATACCCAAATTTATTTACCAATACGAAATTCAAGAACCTGGTGGATTTTCCACCTATCGTAGTAATCTGGCCACATTTTTTCTGAGCCGAATTTTAGCAAAGGCAAACAATGATCAAGGTTAATTATCTATTATGAAGTGATATAAGCAACCTAAAGAGATATCTTCTTTCTACGCTGAAATGTTTAACTGTGTACTGCCTTGCACTAAACAATCATCGAATCATGTCTGGCCCTGGTTTTCTGTCAGGGAACACCTTTATTGTGAAATTTCAGTCAAGTGTCTTTAAGGTTTTTTCATACTCCATTGACGTTGTTAGGCTAACGGTTAAGTGTCACCCTTTTTTTCTTATTTTCACAAAAAGATTGAAATCTTGTAATTTTTGTTCTTTCTGCCAGACTGAATCGTCTAACTACATCTTTTGAAAATCCTGGTTACACTGGAACCAGAGAGCTTATAAGATTTGTTCTTGCATGCCCACGTGTTGTGACCTAACTGTAGATTATTGACTCATAGGTAATTTAGGAATTTCATCTTCATTTTTCATATTTAATAAAATATGTTCTCTTACAAACTTCAAAAATTGATAATTTCAATGAATTTGAAAAGAAAATAACCTATAATCTTTTTGAATTTTCGTGTCACTACCCTTGGTACATATTGAATGGGTGTTTACATTTATATTCTACCAAAGAGAAAAACTGCACAGGTTTACTAAAGATTAATTATTAAAAAAAATACATGGTTTTGATCATGATTTCTTTACTTTGAATAGCTGCTGCAATCTATTTAATATATGTACATTTTAATGAAGCACACTCATCTCTTTTGCTGTGCTGTAACCTTGAACCAATGATATATTGAGAGTTGTGTAACCTTTGACCCTCAAATTCATTATCATTGTTTGTGACAAATGGTTTTTTTCATCAGTTTTTAATTGATTTTGATAAAATTGGAACAAAATCAGGAACAGAGAATTAAATGAGCTTTGTAAATTTTGTCTTCAAAATGAAAACAGTATAATTCTTCTTGGGGTTAATTTTTCTTTTATCGAAAAAGACAAACTGATGGGTGCTATCAATGGGTTGTACCTGAACTGCTTTGCTTCATTGCAGGAACATGATATCCCATATTACTTCATTCCAGTCCTTCCATGAAGTTAGAATTTTTTTTTTAGAATATAAATTGGAAATCAGCCACTGCTTTAAATGTTGATTTTCTGATATATGATATTGTAATCCATATTCTTTATTTGAAAGATCTATGTCTGTGCAAAGCCGCTATAGATTTCTCATATTTTGCTCATTAAATGATGATAGAAGAGAGGCAAAATGCCTGATTTTTAATTGTTATTGGTACCACACTCGATTGAGTTCATATCAAACCCTGGAAACATCCTATGTATTCTCAAAGGATATGCTACAAGAAGTTAGATTTTCAATTATAATGGAAAATTTATTGATTTGCCTCATTGTAGGTTTTGCTAAAGAGAACAAAAAATTGCTTTCTGTTTGAAGGTATGTTGTAGGCAATATCATGCGCAGAACTTATTTATTGGGCCTCAGCAGAAAAGCAAGTTTCCCATCATGCAATATTTATCAAACCAGATTCACATACAATGCTGCAGTATCTGTCAGTTAAAGGTCTCTCATTCACAAGGCTTTAGCAAGGCAGGGCCCCTGGAGACTGTTGATGCCGGGGAAGATCAAACACTCCCAGAGACTTCAGTTAACATTTGTCTGTCAGGCAATGGGATTTTTCCGTTTGAAATTTCATGCTAATATCTCATTGTTCTGTTGTGCTTTACTTGACAGTCTTTATTGTATGCATCTTTGATTTGTAGAGGCCAAATGCCTTTATTTTGATTGTTTTTTTTAAATTAGACAAAAATATATGTGAGTTTTAAGAGGTAAAAGGTCATGGCCATGAGGCAAAATCACATTGATTTGAAAATCTAGGCAAAGATGCTAGAGATTTCTTATAGTCTTCAGTTTTAAGTCTTTCTCCTCCTCATGATGGCATGACAAAGATTTTAGAATTGTTGCAATTGTTAGGATTTGCTGGCCTGCATTTTTCTTCAAGGGAGGCGTTTTCCTTTATAGGCTCATAGAAATCAACTCCCTTCTCAAGTCTCGCATCTATTTGTGCTTTCAGTTTTTGTTAGAATTGCTTAAGAATTGCCTTGTTGGCATACATTGTGACCAAGTGTATTGGATAAACTGCTACAATGGTGTCTGAGGGGGGACATAATTGACACACAAAGTGACAATTGAATAAGCTCGGGATTAGGTCTTGTTAGTAATCGCTGGGTACACTGTTTCATGCCGTCACAATGCCAGGCTTCTCTACCTGATGTTGACACAATTAAAGATCAAAGTATACCCTCACGCTCTTTTATAACCCTAAACCTAATATTCTCCGTTTTTTCTTTTTTTTGCAAATGAAAGCGTTAGTTCTTGGTGTTATTTCTAAGCGATTTAACACCAGTCGTACTGCCCTCTTCGTCTGTCTGTCTACTCATATTGTAATTTTTTTCCTCTTTCCTCATTTTCAGACCCACAAAAATTGAAATGAAAAGCAATTCAAGAAAAGATTTAATAGCTTTAAAAAGTTTTACCCAAACATAATACGGCATTGTTTGTCAAGATTTGTAAATTGACTTTTTTGTGTTGCTAGAATATTTACCTACATATGGGAGTCATATTACAGCCACTAGACTATTAGTGAACAATTAATTCTTCATAAGTCTGCCTTGCATGCCTGGGTCTGTACTCAGATTTGGAAAGGTTCCACCAAGTTTTTCTGCATTATATGTCTGAAGTTGCTTTCATCTAGAGGGATGTTCCCACTTGTTGTGCGAAGGCTTTACCATACTTTTACCCCTTCTTGTCAAATTGCCCCAAAGTCAAGTGCCCCCTAGTACATTATGTAGACCATGGAATGAGATGGCAGGAAAATCCCTCTGGTTTTTTTTTCTTGGATTTGACGTAGTATATACCTGGTTATTTTACTGGAATTAAGAATTTGAGGGTATTATTCAAACCAAATGCTTTCACAAATATACGAAGTCTAAAAATATTTGTGCTGATGTATTATTTACCTATATTACCTATTTTAATAAAGAATATGAATTTTTCATTCATAGATCTCTAGAAAAACAAGCAATAATGCCTTTGTAATTACCTATCAATTGTTGAACACCTTTTCACTGATTATAAGACCCTCTGATAAACATGTATCGATAACACTTTGAACATTTTACCAAGTAAATGTCTATTGTAATTCTCCATTTCAGGTACACAAATATACCGTGTTTAAGGGACATTTTTCATCCTTATTTTTGTGGTCAATTAAAAAAACATAATTCCGACCATCATGCTTCATATGTTGTCTATGAAAGACAGGGCAATGCCTCTATACAGGCTTAATGTCAGTTATCTAAATTGATACCTTGTAAAGGTGTAATTTAAAAATCTGATGTTATCTTTTACTTTTTGTCAAATAGATGATAACGCTGGAATATTTATGTCTGAACACCTGTATTTCATCGAATTTTGAGAATATGCTTTATTATTTCTGATATCCCATTTCGTTTTCATAGTTTTCCTAAAGTTTGGATTCCAGACTGCTTTGCTTGTTCATTATTGTCTTACCTGAAAGAAAACTAATTAAAGGCCATGGAGCTTTGAATAGTGTACTTGTGGTGATGCAATGTTGTATTTGCTCTCCTACCCTGGTCCCTGTTGTATTTCACTTGCTGTCGTTACAGTTTGCATTAACGGGTGTATGACATAATGTCAGACTTTTTATGAATTGCTTTTCATGGTGGCAATTTACCCGTAAATATTGACAGTACTGGTAGACACACTGGCAATATTATTTTATTGGCACCATTTAAAGGGAGTAGGGGACTGGATTGTTACAATAGAAAGTGTTTCAGATCTGTAACCTTTTCACTGAGTTTTAAATGCAATGTAGTAGAGTCGATCAAAAAAGGAGACTGCTGAGTTTGTGTAAGAAATGTTTAAGATAAATAATTTAATCAGAAAAAAGTCAGCACCTGTCCTGTTCTGCTGTCTGTGGCTGGGAGGAAGCTGTGCATTATGGGAGATCTGTCTCACTGTGACATCACCGTCAGTATTCTGCAGAGAATGTCTTTAATCCAATAAAACAGCTTCTTTTGGGTTTGGCGTGATTCAACCCCCTCCTCCTTCTCATAATCAGCAGAAAAAACCATTAGTGTCAAATCGGCCCTCAATATTTTTTTTAATCTGTGAAAAACTATCCTCTGCACTGTCTTAGCTAATCAATATTGTTAATTAATTTTGTAAAATTGCTGAATTTCTCACACGTTTATATCAAATTATAGAACAAGATTGATGCAATTTCCTTTTTAAATTTAAAGGTCTAGCTTGCTAGCACAATTTTCTTTTTTTGTCTGTTCTTTTTGTTGAGAATGCTTGTCAAAAATCATACCATTATGTTGAGTATAGCAATCAAAATTTGTTGTATTCTAAAAAATATTTGAAAGATCACAGTTAAAAATTTTATAGTTATCAAAGTGTTAAAATACCGGTAGTGCTTGTCAACAGAAATAAGCATATCTTTGCAAAATATTTTGTATGTTGGTTCATGACCATTCCAGCAGTATTGGTTCCTATAATTTTCACTGTAATCAAATTGAAACTGGCACTTTGTCACCAGCAAAATCCAAGGAAAAGAAAGAAGATACTTAAATTGTAAAGATACTTCTTATATTTAATTGTGTTATGTTCCTCAAGACACAATTTTTTTAATGGGTAAGTTAATTTATATACTGATTGAAGGATATCAATTATAGTATTTTGTAATAAAGGTATTTTGTTCCTGGTTAGGTCTACGTTATAGGGTCAAGCAGAATATGGCCAGATGAAAGACATTCTCTCCTTTTGATACATGTAAGATGGAGAAGTGAGGCTACTGGGGTCAAATGTAAATGATTTTCCATAATGAAGATATATAATCTTCATCAAAAGACTTCAGAGACTTGCTATCTTGGTCCACAAGTGCAGCTGATTTGGTGAACATTGCAAACAGCACACAAAGCAGGGGGATGGAAATTGAATTCGGGATAAGATGACTGCACTGAGGAGTGATCTATGTGTGTAAAACATGGTGGATGGCAACATAAATTGGCATGAAGATAAACAGAGCTTTTGACCTCAAATTTTGAATTATGGGGCAAAGAAAATCTCCTCTTCTGATAGTTCCAGTAAGGAATTTCATATACCCAAGAGGATACAGCCAATTTTCAACATAGGAATATGTAAACAGTTTTAGCAGATGGGCATATTTTCATCAATGCAAGCTATGCATACACATGAATATTAAATGAAATTTGCAATCTATGAAATGTATGATAATGGCATTCAATTCACACGTGAGAGCAATTTCATTACTGAAATTATCTATTCTCCATTCAATATCAGCATAGAAGGAATTCAAGTTTTATTAATATCGTAACATTTGTTTCAAATTCATACTTGTTTAATATTAAAATGATTAATGCAAAACAATTTTAATAAAATTTTGAAACACTGAAAATTGAATTTTGCTAGTTTGTGTATAATACATGTATTCAACTGTTCATAGTGTAAGGAAATGATGAAATTTCTGGTAGTTGTTTCTTAATAATTTTATTCTATTGATAAAAAGTCTAGCATGATCCGCGATCACATATCTACCCTCGTTTCTCCCGTCTTTTTTGCAGGCCACCACCCTGTACTGTCTGGTCCTGGAGTGTGCTCTGGGTGGAGATTTGATGACGTTTATCAGGACCCAAAAACAGTTCTGTTTGCCGGAGGAGAGGGCCCGAGACTTCTTCAGACAACTTGTATCTGCCGTGCATTATCTCCATGAGAGAGGGGTAGCTCACAGGTAAACCGTTAAAGCATCCTTCTAGTAAATAGGATGAGGAGCTAAATGTTATAGGAGTCTTTTTCTGCCAATAATGGTTTATTTCATGAAAAGTGGTCAAATCTCTCCCCCCCCCCCCCCAAAAAAAATGTCAAAAGATTCAATTATTGAAAAGAAGTTAAAATCAAGGATGGGGGTAAAAGCAATAGGTTTTGGGTCCCCCTCCTCTCCTGAAAAGTTTATTTCAATTCATACTGAATGCAATAGTTCACAACTAAAGCAAGATGAAGGGTATTTCTCTGTGCATACATGCAGAATAGTTAATTAGGCAGATATGCAAGTTATGCCTTCCAATGGCTTGCCTTAAGCAGACTTATGGTGATCTGAAGGACTGTGATGTTTACATTGTTTTATTTATGTAAATTTGATGTGTGGATTAGACAAGATTGATAAGAGATAAGGATTAAATCACTGACAGGTGTGATGTGAATTTATCTAAGGGGGACCACTCAAGTCTTAGGGGTCAGTACAGTAATTTGTTGTTAAGCAGTGAGAACAGAGATCTGGCTAATTAAAGTGGATTGTGGAATGTGGGGAGCATCATAATGAGGGTCAGAAATTCCTCTTGACCAAAGATAGGCTAATATAAAATCTAGTTCAAGAAAGCTGAGATTTTACAGTAATAAACAAAAAATGGGAGTTTCAATCTTTTTTACCATAATTTTATTTTCAAGAGAAATTGAGTAAAGTCAGTAAAATTTTTATTATGAAGTATCAATGGTAGAAAATATCAAAGTGGATAGCAAACTCCACATCCACTCGGCCCCTTCCACACACATAAACAAAATAAATATAATATTTAACTACCGGTAGCAATGGAATATCTGATCCCACATTTCCAATAGAATGACATACAGTAGAAGATGACAAAAACAGCTGGAGTAATGAGCTGTCCTGTCCCCCTGTGTCAGAATTGTTGTCCATTCAGAGTCCTCATCAAGCTGAGGGTAGGCAGCTGCAAGAAAACGTCTGAGGCTGGAGGCAATGCCAGGAATAACAGTGTCATACTCTCGAAACTTCTACTTCTAGCTTCGGAGCTGTAATGGCAACTTTCAATCGAATGATTTTTTTTTGGTGTGTGTGAGTTGGTTTTGTTTTCATTTACATAGTGCTCTGTGTATCATGGAGTGAAAGAGACAAATGAATGATCTGTTGGAAAGAAGGACAATTTAATAAGTCTCTCTCCTTACAGCACAGGGCTTCCCCCTATCCCTCTGTCTAATCAAAGACTTATTATCAGAGGAAGGACTACAATCTATAAGACCCTGATTGTGTAAGGGAAGCTGATAAGTTAAAATTTCTGATGGCTGATTTCATCATTAATTTAAAGACTTCTTAAACAGATTAATCAAGCTTGTGGTTGGTGCAGCTGGGAACCTGAATGGAAGAGGGCGATTCATCTCTTCTCCTGTTATGTCAATACATAAGCCGCCACAGTTAATTAATAGGTATCATAAAAAAATACACCTCCTGCTCCCGTTTTGCGTCACTTTTAGTGATAACCATATATACGAGGTCCTTCCAAAACAAGATATTTAGTTTTATATTTTGTGCTCTGTTCTTATCCCCCAGTTAATTCAATTTTATGAGACTACCACTCGTGAGATCAATATTTATTGATTTGCATTGTTCTAATGGCTCGAAAACAATGTTTTTTCTTGGAGCATCCCTTTGAAAAAAAAACTTTGCCATGATAGAAAAAATATTCTGTGTAAATATCTTTTTTTTCTCCCAATTCTAAAAACTAATTATAACTAATTGTGATTCGGATGGATGAAGAAAATCATGTAATTGACATCCATGAATTCTCAGGGGGATGGTACTCTAAAGTCTGTTGACTTCATATTCCTAATGATGAATACCCCAGAACATCACTATAGAAACAGGCAGCCTCTGTCATCATCAACAAATATAATGGAATTGTAGACAAATTCCAATGTGTCCCTTAAGTCCTACATAAAACAACTAATGTCATCTAGAAAATGCCATAGGATACTTCATACAGACCTCGTTCAGGGGTTAAAACTGAAGTTTTCTCAGACCCCTGAATTAACCCTGATGGTTTATTAAACAACTATTAATTAGAAGTACTTATTTACATATGTATTTTATGACTAGAGTGTTAATTAATGGTCCTATCAGTTGTGGGAATAATAACATACGTTATTCTCTTCTCTTGACCAGTCGCATAAAACATGAGGCCGTGTTGGTTATTAGTGACATGAGAATCATAATCGGGCTTGGAGAAGATCATTTGCATGCCTTGTCATAACTAACCTGTGATGTATGATGTTAAGGTCCTTGTAATGTGTACCGGTAATACATCATACTTATTTATAGACAGGACAAATTTCGAGTCCCTATTATATTATCTTTTACGCGGCTATGTTAAGGCTGCCCGATTAATTTCACAGCGATTTGTAGAAAGTCACTTGTCTGTACTTCATAAGATATGACGTCATAGTTAACTTTGACGTCACGATCTGCATTCCTTTCGATCGTTCTTAGGGAATGTATCGTAACGTAATAAGTGATATTCATTGTGCATAATAAAACCGCTTCATTCCTTTACATAGACATTGTTGTAAATACTAGTGATACTAAATTCAATATCACCGATATCGAGTATAAAAAAATCAACAGTTTTAAAGCTTCGTAATAGGTAAATAACTATTCATAAACTAATGGTTTTGAGACTCCCCCTGCTACATGTAATCTAATGAATGGTGATATGTATGTGCATATAAAAACGGCTTGGCACAAGTGAAAGATAAAAACAATCTTAGTATATTTTACGTGAAATCGGGAGAGAAAATAAGTACCACTGTGAATCTTGCTGGGGAAACCTACCGATTGACCCGATTTTGTGTAAATCGAGCCTAAAAGGTAAAAATGTGCCTAATTTCGATGGCGGTGCGAAATGTTTTGACAGTATTTCAAATAAACGAAATATTTATATGAACCCCCAGCAAGAACTGCAAAATACATTACTTATCGAAGGATTTTTCATAAAAATATTTTTGATTTAATGTCATTATTCACTTGTGCCGATGCGATTTTTGTAGATTATTTACCGTGTTAGAATACACCCGTCACGTGCTTAAGAAAAATATATGACGTCACAAAAATACATAAAATATAGTGTTGGATGCCACTGTTAACTTATGTAATAAAAGTTTAAAGAAACTCACTCGGTTAAAGCATTTTTCGATAATTAAAATAGTATCATTTTTCGATATATATTTAGCGTCGGACAGCCTTAACATAGCAGTATATCATGACTAGTGCCCTCTGATGAGTCGGATGAGGGCTTGCAATGTAATCTTGCTTCAGCACTAGATATCGGTTATTTCTACCACCCAGGTATACCTTTGAAATTTAAATATACAATATAAGTGGAAAGAATCTCAAATTCCTACCAAGCCAAACATTAGTAATTAAGTAGATTATCGCTTCATGATAATCTATGGCAACTTTTAGGGTGGCCAAACACATTGACCCGAAGATTGCGTACATCGGGTCCTGCCCCTCTCCGATTTCAGGAGGAGTTTATTGGCACTGAAGAGAGTATTGTATTTGTTTAGTAGTATATAATATGTAAGTAGACACAGAGTGTGTAAGCCATTTAAAGTTTGACTCTCGTCAACCTTGTTTGCATGTTTTAATTATTTAGGACAGCCATCGACTCCACTCACTGGGCACCAGAAATCTATCACCGTCATGCTTGGGGGGATAGAAAACAATATGTTAATTACAATTTTGATTATTTATCCTTCTTGCGAGACTGGGCTGTCTAATAAACATCTTATATAAGGAAAAATAAAAATTCTTCCTAATAACCAACAGAGTCACTGAATTGTCGGACTACTGCTTTTTCGTGTGTGTTTTTATGTTTTCAAATGATAAATGGTGTTTTGTATGTGTTGAATGTCGAATCATCAGGTATTTTATTTTAGTTTCTCTCCATTTCCCTCGAATTTGTCTGACAAGAAGATTTATGGGAACACTTACCTAATGTATAAGTCTATTTGTCCTTTGATTACAGTGATATAAAATTTGACAATTAATTAGAAGTGGTTTGTTCAGTCAATGCCTTCTAAATCACCCAGTCATGCACTGTCTGAAGCATTAGTACCCACTGACTTCCACCAGCCTTCATGTAGAGAGGATGCGCTAGACGACTACAGCTAACCACTTAATTAATGAACATCAAGAATACACTGTTCCCATGTGAAATTCATTGAGAAGAAGAGAAAAAAGTACTCTGTAGGTTATTCACATACAGACAAGCAGACAAACTCTTCACACAGTAGTCTGTCAATAGAAAGAGAGCAAGAGCATATATTTTCTAAGTACGGTTAATTGATTTGGAGAGAGAGAGAGAGAGAGAGAGAGAGAGAGAGAGTTCTATAAACCAGTACCAGAGCTGATAGTTTTTTTATCATATACATACCTCATATTTCAAAGAAGGACATAAAAAACATGAGAACAGGTACATTTCAGATTGCATGCAGTAAAACTATTTTTACTCGCTGGGCAAATAGCAGGTGCATACAGGTGTATTGTTATATGTAGTGTGTGCAAGTACAAATAAATATCTTGGTGTAATTATACGTGACATAAGTCTTAATATTAAAAGATATCTTGCATCTTATGTATTAGAGAAAAAAATATTACTTCGGTATATGTATATAAGAAATGTGTATGAACTAAAATTACTTTGATGTTAATGTTTCAACTTTTGTACAAGGAACTTCAAAAGAGTCAAGATTTTGCGCCTGATTCATCATAAGTTGTTTGATATGGTTAATTCTATGTTGACATTGTTTTTCGACAGTCCATGTAAGCATTTATAATTTTCAAGGATTCATTGTTAATGCAGTAATAAAATAAATAAGACATATATTATGCAAAAATTGAAATGTGAGAAAAAGTAAAAAAAACAGTGGAATAAATGATAACACCAATTCCGAAAAATGATTTCATATATGTTTATTTTAATTATCATAAAAATGTCCTTGCACATTGCAATAAATTTTATATCTTTCATACTCCTTTTATGAGAAATCTGTCAATTTTCCCAAAGAAGTTTTGGCCAGTTCATGTAACTTTAAGCACAAATTTTGCTCAAGATCTAAAGGTTTTATGTTGTACACCATGAATAGGAACATGTTTTACGCACTATTATTAATTTTGATCTTGAGGTTTGGAAACCAAGCTCTATCTACAAGGAAAAGTGATTCTTTTGAAAAGCCAAACATTTGGCAAATTCTTGGTGGTGATACCACATGAAGAGCTGGATGTTTAGTCACTGCTGGTTGTACAAATTAAGCCCAGGGAAGCACTGCCTTGTATTTGTCAGGGTCTGTCAAAAGATGTAGGCAGCTTGTCTCTAGAGGGGGAAGTGTGGATTCTAGCTGGAGACACACAGGTTTATTAGCTGAAACCACAGGGTATAAACTGACAATTCTGGTGTGATTTATTTTTATCTACATTATGGGAATGTAAACACAAATCAGAGGTGGAAGGGATTGGTCAATATTTTGCATTGCACATGTGTTAAGATAGTAGGTGTTTATAAGGTCAAGGTCATATACATGTACTACAGTTTCATACAAAAAAGAACTGCATAGGTCATGGTGGATTTCATTATTTTTCCCAAGAAAAGATTGGGAAACATTTTTGTTATCTGCTTCACTATATTTCTCTGTTTGTCTGTCTGTCTGTAACTGAAATCTTGGCCAGAACTTTCAAAGTTTACAAGATAAGACTTTACATATTATTATCAAGTTTGAAGGTCAATGTCAGATATCAAAGTCAGGTCAAGGTCATTACTTAAGGTCAGAGGTCAAAATTGTTTTATATAACTTTGTTTTTTTTCAGGAACGTTCTATATCATATCTAAAATGACCATCTAAATGAAGATTACATAGTAGTATATGTATTGATGCTCAAATGTTTGGTTACACCCAACAGGTGGTATTTAAAAAGCTTACTGCATTCAAAATGTTTTAAGTTTACTATTTTTACATATCTATATATTAAAAGGTTTAACTCCATTTATCAAAGTGCTAGACTCATTAAATATGATATATTGGAACATCTGATGTAATGTGATGGCGAGATACTTTTTATCTGTCGGTGAATCACTGTTTAGAGGTACACATTGAAGGTGGCAGAGCTTTGAAATTAATACAGGTATATATGTACAATCATTCTTTTAAGTAAGACATTTGTTAAACGACACTGCCTTAAATGACAACATAAGACCATTTATCTACACCCATTTCAACTACAATGAAGGCGAATGTGGAGAGAGCTGACTATAAGTCTTAATAATTGAAAAGAAGCCATTTATATCAGCATTGCCCTATTACTTATGGTTCATAGATAACAGAGTGTAATGCTGGGACCTACAGTGTAAAGTCGCTGTGCCATTCTGCCTAGACAAGATCATCTAATTAATAAACAAGCTTCAGGATACTCCCTTGTCATCCAGAAATGTACACCCAAAGCCCACGTCTGGACGTCCATGTTACCTGATGCAGGTGATCACTAGTGGTCGCTTTGATTGATAATTTTTAATGGCTGAAATCAAGAGAAAATTGTCACTGGGGATGTTAATCATTTTGTTCAAAATATACATTAATGTTCCTGTTTGCGTTTTTTACTTTCCATTGAAGTTTGTTCTTGTGAATAAATGTTAAGATTTGCTATTCCTGGACAGAAAGTACAAAATATTGGTCAACTGTTTTTGTCATGGTCAGATTGCAATACTTTTTCGGCTATATTCGATTTGGTGCATAATCCAATTTTCAAGGATTCCACCATTAGTTTTTTGTAGGTTCATGGGGATGTAATTTTGTGGATTTTTCGGCATTATTAGATAATTTAGTTCTTGTTGTAACATGCTTTTAGTTAAACAAATTCATATGTATCAAATTTATATATACAAGTTAAACATATCTTTCTTATGTGACGATCTGACACACATGCATAGGTGGATTAATTCACTTGAATTTACATTTAGATTTAATATAAATAGATTTAAAAACCTGCGCCTTATTATTTAAAATTAGTCGTAGAAAATTAAACTATTAGGAATGAATTTGGTTTCAACCTAACATTATGTTATATGAGTATAACATAACTTGGGATAGTTTAGCTTTTCTTTTTATATACTGCTAAGCAGTTTATAGGTAGTAAACTGCCCCTAGTTATGTAATATCATATAACTTAGGTTAATATTAAATTCATTCCTTAATGAATACAAGTAATAATTTGTTAAGGTGTATTTGCTTGAATAAATCCATAAGGAACAATAGATTCATGAGCGAGTCTGGGTTAAAAAAAATTACCAATGAAATCCAGGAAATTAATTCAGCGTGATTTTATTTAGTTTCACAATAATTAATGTATAATTTTTTCCCTTAATACAATGAAAATAAAACGGTGACTAAAATCTGCCAAATTTTAATATGTTAATGAAAATGTAAAAATCTACATCTCTGTTGTTTTAACTATATAATATAGAATTCCATTGTCCATAGCTTATACACAGACATTGACTCATGATATCAGAATAATGCTCTTTATATAATTCTCTAAACAAGCTTACATAGAGCTACAAATCAAGTGGATTTTCTAAATTATCTTACCTAAACAGAGTGGCCATATAGGTAAAATGTTTTTACTGGTTATTAGAATTATCTGAGGTCAAAATGTAAATATTTATGCAACTCATAATTAAAGCCTGGGCTTTGCTTGAATAAATCCATAAGGAACAATTAATTTTCAGTGTTATCAGGTTTTACCGCTGACTGTTGCATTATCTATTTTAGATGTGTCTAGATAAAGGCTAATAGTTGAAAGTTAAGGTTGGAAGAATTAAAACAAGAACATTTAAAAGTGCTAGACCTGACTATAAATACTCTCATAAATAGAAGACAGCAATATTTAGGTGTGAAAAACTAAAGCTCTAATGTTTTGGCACAAGAACAACTTGTGTTGCAAAATCAATATTGTAATTTTTCATAGATAACATTTTCTCTGGAAAGTTTAGTGGACAGTTTTCTAGAATTCTAACTTCCATTGATGATAACTGATTCAAATTTTGTTTTTGAAGAGAATTGCAAATTTGAATGAAAGGAATTATTTAAGCAAAGACATCTTGAAAGTGAATCGTCTATAGCAAGTATTTTTTATGGTACATATATAATCACAGGACTTTAAAGGTTGGACTCTATCTACAAGCATTAAATAATTTAGCAAACATTTTTAAGTAATGGTTATTCATTAAGTTAAAAAATGAACTGTTATAATAAAAAACAAAAAAAATCCACTACCATTTAAAACCAACAATCCCCTCAATTTTTTTAGCAGATGGAACCTCCAAAATCTGTACTTGGTTGCACATTTCTAAAATCTACTGAAATGACCTTGAGAAACAGGTCAAGGTTTCCTTTTTCACAGAATATTTAACATATTAGTAATAAATAGGGATAACATTGGCATAGGTAGGTAAAAAAAGACCATTAATCAGCCATATCAGTACCGTTGTTGAGCAATTCAATGAAGTCTCTACAAAAATTACAGTACTAAATTATTAGGGATCTCTTTGAGATCATTGGAGATATAGATGTGTTGTTGTGTAATGATCATGGAGGTTGCATATCATTGGATGACATGTCTGGAGAAGAATTCCATTTATGTAGGACTGAATCATGGAAGTTTCTGCTTATGCAGGTGTTTCAGAATACACAGCCTTCCCAGTGTATCAGTTTGCTTCCTCGGAGACTTTAAATCGTCCTAATCAGTCGATTGATCATTCAGTAAAATAAAATTTGTCAATGAAAACCTATTAGATTTTCTACCTGTTTTCATGGTGATTTAAAGCAAGTTGGTCAATTTGAAAAGCCCAGAATGTTATGAATGATAGATAAATGGCTTTATCTTGTGCTACTATCTAGAAATACATTCTTGATAAAGTCATCAATACCAAGAGGTTGACAAAGTGTTAGACGAAGGTTTGCATTGCGTTTGACATATTAACTTCTGCTGAACCATTACGGAGATGAATATCAATGTGATTTTGTTCTGATAAGAAACTGTACTCCACAAGTTTACACAATTCGCTACTGTTATAATTAAGCGATGTAGGATCTTTTGTAGAAATTTTGCTAGTTTTTAATCGACCAATGATTATGTCTGTTAAATCGATACTCTCTGTAATAATTGCCAATCTCGGCTAAATAGAAACCCGAGAGGGAAGGTTAATGGTGAGGTCATTGAAGGATTGCCATCAGAACAGTGAAGTTTATATGGAAAAAGAGAATGTCATAAATTTAGCATTGAGATACCATCGAACAAATGAAGACTATGTACCTATGTCTATTCTCCTGTACAACAATCATATCAAATCAGCCACCCGAGTGGTTTCCGCTCGTAAAACTTTAAAACAAAATCTACTTCACTTCAATTCTTCAGGAGTTCGATACAAAAGATAGGCGTTTATATTGGTGTGAAAATGCTTCAATGCTTATCTTGCCAAGGGTATATTTTGTATACAGCCATATATTCAATCTATCTCAAACTTTGTGGGGTCTGCTTTGACACTGAGTCATCTATTTGATATTTAAAATTTTTTTAAGATGACAAATATTTTGGGGGAGAATTTCTGGGTCACATTGGTGTCATTAAAGGTCCCACTGCTCTCTCCTTCTGACACACATGTAGGTAAAGATATATAATTAATTACATTTGTGAATGATCAAGTATCTGCATTGTCACTTTGCATTGGGATCAAGATGCCTGAATAATGATCTATAGTGGAAGAGTTCAGAAAAATCAAAGGCTTGCAAAAATGTCAACCCAATTTTTTCTTTATATCCAAACAAGATATCAATAGATGTGTGCAGTGATAAATGATGAATTGTAAATAAACAGTTGAAAAGAACTGAGCCCATTGGTAAAAAAATCAGAATTCATGCAATTTGTGTATTTGTGCTTTACCACTGGAATTTCCTGGAGAATGCAATGATTGCATGAAGAGCTTCAGGCAGGCCATTGCACCAATTTAGAAATTCTTTGATAGATTGTAAATGACAATAACTTGAATGATAATTAAGTCTGCATGTTTTTTTTTTCTTGGGAAGGTAGGGGTCATAGTGATGGTGAGTTAGTTGGAAACTCTATACCAAGTTGAAATGAATATTGCAAAGCAGAAATAACATTGCATAGAGCATTATAAATAATTGAAGGGACTATCATTTGTCCCTTGTCGCATATTTTCTCATGGGGCAGTGAGTAACCGTTTCATTCTTATAATTTATTTTACTGTCTTATTGTGTTGAAAAAATTCTTTAAAATCCTATTAGGAGCAAATTTGTACAAACACTGGATTCGGATTCTGACTCACTCAGCTGTATGATATTCCAATACACAATTGGCGGCATTAGTAAGCAACTTTTAACAACTAAAGTGATCTTTAAGTCTTTGTGGTTTTGTGTGTATATAGAAACAGGGTATGACTCAGGCACATATCAATGCTGGACCCCACACAATACAGACTGGACAGACTAACAGTTCTCTTTGACACTCGGGATTTCAGACTCTGGGAATCATTATCCCAATAAACTCCACTCATCTTGACCTTTGAAAATCGGCTGGATTAGACAAATATTTTAGCAGTCCCTAATCTTATAATTGCTCAGAGGTGTATGTCAAGTCCAGTGTTTTGTGTATTGTACTTCTGCTGTTTTAAAAATAAATAGAAAGCCTCTCCGTGATCCGGATCAGGTAGGCATTCACAGCAGATAATATTTCTACCTGTACCAGTGGTGAGCCGTTTACCTGAACAAGTATTGAGCCATTTGAGTGAATCGCATTAACTGTGTTACCTATCTAAATATTTTCTTTACAATGACTATGATTTTAGTGTTTGAGATCACTTCTTTTTTACTTCTATTTCAATGGAATGCTTTTTTCAATGACTTTTCGTTTTTGGAATGATTCAAATAATTATTATTTTTTTTACCTACATTTTCTGCAATATTTAGTTGAGCTAAATTGCTTCTTAATGTGTCAAAGAGTAGAATTAAATATCTTGGTCCACATAATCTAATGTTTATGTCAGAGGCGATAAGACGGACTTCCTCTTTGATCTCTTGACTGCAATGTTGTACGTTTGAGGTCTAGCCAAATTCGAGAGCATTTTTCCCCCTTTACCTGAGAAGATTGCAAGCTTCTAGACACTGTACATGTGTGGTCTTAAAACAGCCCAAAAATCATAGGTGCTTATAATATCACGGGCCTATATCAGTAAAGGGCCACCATCTGCCGAATCAGAACAACACACTCAGCAGTTTTTTGCACCTGCCTTGGGTCTGCCCATTGAATGGTTCTCTGGGCCAACCTCTTGTCACTGTCGGAGCTGAACTTCCCCAATACACAATTGATATCCTTGAAAAGCTAAAACCTCCATCAATTTCAAGTTTTTTTCTTCATTCTTTTGGTCCAGACAAGGTTTTACAGAGTTCATTGATGTTGAAAAATGAGACGAGATCGGAAATTATATTCACCCAGTCAAAAGTTTGATGGCTAATTTTACTTGCGAGGGAATTTTGAATTGCAGGCTCTTGAATAAGCCAAGGGAAAAATTGCTGGGGGCTTTCATGAACTGAATTGTGGACTGGTCATTGAGTCTGTTTGTGCACAGTTATCCCTGTGGGATACTCAGTCCTTCCATGAGGTAAATAAGGTTTGGAGGCACACAAATTATTTAAAATCAGCAACATCGAACAAAATAACAGTCCCATGGTAACCAATCTACAGCAGACCAAAAAGAGAGCATCATGCATTATCTATGACGAATCCTAAGGTTTTGGATTTGATTTAAATCAAACGGACAAGAATAGCTTGTTGTTGCCTTTCATCTTGCTTTTGTAGGCCTGCTAAATTTCCTGATTATTTTCATATTAAATGACAAAACCGTTAGTGTATATTTAAAGATAAGTAAAAAGTTGAATGTTTGGTTGGACAAGAACAGGAAAAACTACATCGTATTTTACATGCCTCGACAGCTTGTTGAGCAGACAGATTACGTGTTTGTCTTGTTTCAAAGAACTAAAGTCACGAGCTTTTAGCAAGGCCTTAAACAACCCATGTAATATTTTTTTGCCTATTGTAGTATGTGAGAATTTTTTCCCCAAGTAACATGGAGGGCTGGCACATTATTTTTGAGATCAGTTGAAGATCATTCGTTTTAGAGATCATTGCTCTGTACAAAGAGGACACAATATAGTACAGTGATATGTCTTAGATATTTATTGTTTTGTTTGCCTTCATTCAATATTTTTCTGAAATTTGCTCGAAGGATCAGACATATGAGCCTATGCCCTATTTGTACTCCATAAATTAAAGAAGACAAGGTTTCAATGATTTTCAGATATTTCACCAATTTTATCATATTATCAAATACAATTCTTATGATTCATTTAACACTCCAGTACAAATGTCGATGAAACTTTCAGAGTGCTTAAAAGGGTAAATAAGAATTTATCCAGATTAACAAAAGGAACAGACTGACTGTTTGTACTGAGATTTGGACTTATTTACAAGATTCTGAATGGCTTTCCCAGGGGACTCCGCCTGAAGAGATAAAGTCTCAGTCAGCATTTCCTGCTTGTCTCTCAAAGGAGAATCGGAGAATTCTTTTGATATTTATTCAAGTTGGTTAAAGTTCATTCAAGAAAAACAGGCTGAGAGAGTAAATAAAAAAACAAAAGGGTTGTGACTGCTCTGCCTGAATTAATTTTAGATGGACAGTGACAGTACAAATATTTGTTTTTTTACATGTGATACAAATGATGTCAAAGAGGCTTAAATCAGAACAAATATAGTGAGAAAGCCGTGGCAAAGATATCCAGAAGTTATTATCATAACCTGACAAATTAGGTTAAAATAAAAGTTGATCTGTGCATTTACAGGTAAAGTTACTTCGTTGCCACACCGGGCAAGCCTTGTGAGTGTATTATCAGGTATTAATTGGAAAGTTTTGAAATTCCTGGTGAAGGTTTTCATGACTGCATCAAAGGTCCTTGAAAACCTGACATAATCTCATCCAGACCTCTGTTCGACCGAAGCACAGCTACAGAATACTGATAAAGCACATATAAAACCTATTTATTCCACATTTTCTCTTACACATCATTCAGTGAATATCTTATATTAGAAACATGTTCACTAAATTTTTCAGTTATTTGTCATTTTTTCAATATGGAATTTAAAGATTAACTGAATTATTCTGTTTTTATTTTTTGAAATTCCAGATAAATGAGATATCAATTTACTTTAACGGACTAGAAGACAGTTGATGGATCATTATATCTGACCTCTTTATAAATACAAAGTCTACTGCAATAGTCCAATTGTCTGATACAAGATAATGATGTCTCCAACTAAGCTCTAATCCACAGAGATTAATCACCCGCTATTATTGATAAAAACCAATAGCTGTTATTTTCTGCTTCTGGTCTTTTTTTCTTCTTTATAAATGATGAAGTTGTATAAGTTATTTTTTTTTATACATCTGACCAGATAATGAGAGGAAAATGAAATTGACACAGCAATAAAAGAGATAATGACGGTGCTTGATTGATGTTTTATTGGACTTTGCTTCCAATCCTACATATCTTTGACATCTATTAAACTTGATTGAAGAACTCTTAGTGTAATGGCGTTCTATAAGCATGATGTATGTTTATTTCTACTTTATTTTTCTGTTTTTGCTGCGATATGCTAAGGTGTTAGTTATTTTTCTCATCATTATACTGTAAGCATATTCTATTCATTGTGTACACTACCGTATTTGATGAAAAATTATTTTTAAACAAATTAGTGTGGCCTTGAATTAGCATATTTTTTAATGTGCCTTTCCTTATGCATATATGACTAGCATTTTGCGATAAACTTCACTTAGCGAAAGCAGCTTTCTGCCAAAAATATGCTAAAATATAAGAGCCGATACTAACCAATAACTGCAGGTGTTGAATTTAGAAAGCATCAATGTCAAGGTCCCTGGTTTTTCATTAAAAAATATCAATTAAACATCATTGAAGGCGGGAACAAGTTTTAGTTCATACAGAACTGCTATTGTGTTTACGGCATAAGTTTGCTGTATCAGTGAGTTTTACAGACTGATTACATATACACAACACTCCTTACATACATGTAATTCAGTAAGGTCAAAGATGGGAATACTGGGGTGCATTCACACAATAGATGAGTTGTTAAGATTGAGGAAAGCTCACATCCAGGTTAGAATGCTATCACAAATGTTTTGTATACTCATATTCCACTAGCATGTAATGTTCATGCAATTTTATATGGGAAAGCAAAAATTGACATGTTGTGCACGATTGTTTTCGACCTCTCAAAACAAAGCTATTATTGTCAACCGAAAATAGTGTATTGGGTATGTAGCAATTAATAGATATGTATAGTGTTAGGTGAGAAGGGATAGATGAAATTGCTCAAGGTTTTTGACTTCGTTTATACTGTGCACAGAAACACCATTGTGCAAACTCATGTCCTCTGTTACCTTGTTATAGAAGGGAAGAGAATTTTCCAAGTGCAGTGTCATCCGTATTTCGGACTCTATACACACGAGACAATTGATCGTATTGTTTTTGTCATTTGGTAAAGTATGGCATATGGCAGAATGATATTTGCCATTCTGTAGCAGGAGGGCTGTGTAATTCAAAACATTATCTTCCAGAGAGTAACTTACAAATCAATAGTTTATCAGTCCAAGTGATTTGTTATGGGCTAATTCTCCCAGTAAAATGATAGTCTCTTGTCGTATAATACACTGGCACTAAAAGCATAAAAATCGTCCATTTCTCGGCAGCATAGGGGGAAAATTGGCCATAAAATTGGGAACGAACAAATATATAAATCAGAAATTTAAATTTTTCACAAAGAGCAATTACAAAGCTTTCTAGGTATATTTACAATCTATAAATTGACTACTTCAAACTTAAAGAAGATGTTGTAACTCTAAGTATCTTAATCATTTATTGTCACTTGAAACTGTATGAGCAAAATGTGATTTAGTCTTGACAATCTTGGCAAGGGAAACTGTTGAAGATATAGAGATAAAAGTAGATTGTCAGGGAAAAGTGATGATTGACACATTTTTTGTGCAAAACTAACATTTTATGATGGAACGACGATGACGAAAACACTACTTATTAAAAATCTGTGTTTACCTAGTGAGTGGGCTACTCTCTAATTATTGGAGTACCGAGTGCACATCACAAAGTTGGAGAAAAATTCAATAGTGAAGTGAATACAAAAGTATATATACTTTTCGAGCTGATGTAATTACATAGTGCTGCATTAACAATTTAGAAATCGCCACCCAAGTCTGGCTAAGAAAATTGTTCAACAGTCAATGAACTTGGGCTTTCCCAATTTTAGGTCTTTCAAAGTTAACAAATCTTTTTTCAATAAAAAATAAAAATACATCCCCGACAGCAAAATTAAGTCGGATACACAGGTGCTTGCGAGGGCACTGTGCTAATAAACTAGATCATAGGATATTAATGTGTTCACAGTAGAAGTATCTGTAACAGGGATGACGAGTTTATCAACCCCATGACAGTTAAATTTACACTTCTTTTAATTTGGGATCTTCTTAATTCTTTTGATTGCATTTTTTATTATGGGTAATTCATCATATTTAAGCTGTTCAAAAATATGCGAAAGGAGCCGTCTTAGTGAAATTGACAGACAGGCATGATGGGAAGCAGACCTCTCCGTTAGAGAATTTATTCAGCATGCAACATCTTTTGCGTGCAGATGGTACAACTTTATCGACTAGGTTGAAATAAAATTTTAAAAAAGCCAACTTTAATGATACTTAGATTTATGGATTAGAAAAATTGAGAATGTCTCGAGTCTTCATTGATTTTCATGAATAGTGGTTTGACTGCAGTTAAAGGGAGGGAAATCTTGCAACAGATTTTTCAGTGAAAGTGGGCCCACAGTGGAATGCTTCACATTGATGTGTTAGTATTATCAGTGTGTTGTGTGTTTGTTCCTAGTTTTATGAGGGACTATTGGATGGTACTAGAGACACTGTAGATTATATTGCAGCCTATCCCTGTTTGTTTGTCTGGTCATCCCCTTTCTTTATAGTCCCAGATAGGTCATTGTGTCTTCTGCTTGGTATGATAAGTCCAACAAACACTGCCGGTTTATTTTGGACACCTGCTATCATAGCTTGATAAACCCCGAATAATTTCTTGGAGGAAAGCAGGCAGCAATAATTATGTAAAGAGATATAATAACTCCGAGAGTGTATCTTGACTACTTGAGCAGCAATGTCTTTTCTATCAATGTCTAGTCTCTCGCTTTGATCAAAATAAATAATGGTTGAGATCTGTCACTGAGAATAGGATTTAATCTACTGATTTTCCTTCTGTTCTCTCTAAAAAATGATCTTTTGTAATTATGTGGAAGTATCAAATTTCACATCCATTTAATTTTTTCATCATGGTTTAATTAACTTCACTGACAGTTTAATTGTGTCTTTATAAATTTAGTAATCCGTGTACAATCAGAAATATACCGAATTATCAGCTGTTGAAAAGGAGAAGAAATAAAGAGATATACACAGAAATTATTTTAAATGGGTAATGATATCTTGTATGTGTATTTGGTTACATATAAAATTTCAAATTGTTAGGAATTGTATGGAAGGTAATTATGACAAATCAGATAAACTGATTGCCGCAATACACATGTTGTGCAAATATCGTACAATAACATTTTATCACGTTAATGAAATTCCAGAAATTTTGTTCTGCCAATTTGTAAGAATGGAATACTTCCAAAGTCTTCCTTTTTTTTTAGAGCATTTGATTGGCTCTGGATTTAAAGTAATTGAATACAGCCACAAAATGATATGAAATATCTTTGTTGTCTGAGGCAGCGATGTGGTGCAATATGTAATGGTGAAGCTACTGCACTCCCTCAACCACGCCCTTGTGCAACGGGCTGTGTTCAGATTTGATCCTGATATTGCCAGTTTATGAAAATTATCCCAAGAAAAAAATACTGATGTTGCAAAAATTAAAAATGACATGAATGAGAGGTTTTTAGCAACAGCTTTTTCTATCCTCTTATTCAGAGTAAATTCAGTGGCCACAGAGGTACACAAGCTAGGATTATCAGTGTCGAATTACACCTATAAACCCTGCACGGTCCGACCTCCCTGTAACCTCGAGCTGGACTTAAGATTTAAATACATCTCTTCACTCCAATAAAAACCAACCTTTGAAGTAGGTACATACCCTATTGTGGCCACAAAGTTGAAATACTTAGCTGTAATTAATTTGAAATCATTAAGTTGGATGACGGACAGAAATCTGATCAAATGGGGTGGTTAAGAGCATAGGGAAGGGCTGTAGAAGTCTTATTAGAAGGCTATAGGTGCTAGAGATACAGGTTAGCCATCACCTTTAGCTACACCTGTAAACTCTAAACCTTTCATCAAACCTGAACTGGTATTATGTTGCTTGTACTAGGTAAATGTCTCATGTTTTCATATACCTGGATTATAAAGCCCATAATTATGCTGACATACAAAATTTTATACTTTTTATCATTTGTAATAATAGATTGCTGCCTTTCATCTCTGTGTGGGAAGAAAAGAGATATGGAGTTTAGCTACTGAAAGCAGATTAAAAGTGAAGCTTTTTCCTTATGTTTTTAAATCCCCTACATTTCAGTTTAAGAGACTGTCAAGGATTAAACTGGAGTATATTTGTGTTTATAACTGATTTGATGTTTCCGGTAGATAATGTTGTTTGAGGACCAAGCACTTTCTTAATCTACTTATTTTGTCTAGGACATTGTGTACAATTTTTTCTAGCACAGAAATCTTAATAGCCATCTGCGACTTGAAATATTGAAAAAAAATATCTTAATTGGTGTCAGCTAGGACGTATACATATGCACCATATGCACACTGATTTTGTATGTGTAAAATAATCTGAAAATCTGCACTTAGCTAACTGTACAATAGTACAAATTATAGACTGATTAAAAGTGCAGATTCTTTTTGAGAGCCTCCTTTTGCTTTTTAAGTGTATGCATGTGCACACAGTAGATATAGGTCTTCACTTATAACACTACTGAGGATATTTATATAACTGCAGCTTTATAAGTACATCAAGACTTCACTCAAGTGCCTTTTGCACAATTGCATGTCTATGACAAATTCATTTAAGAAAAGAGGAACATTAAAGAGCTTATGCAGCACAAAAAAAATCCTTTTTTGTGAAGTTTGAGATTTACGTACTACCTTTTTGTACTGTTTTAGTTGATAATAATGATTTAGATTTTTTCGCCTCACAGTTCTGCTGGCAATGCTGCAGAAACAAAATAATGTACAATGGTTTTGATGCCATATCAAATCGTGTTCACATTAGCCTTTAGCCTGCAAAATAAATGGGGCTATCTTGATGATGTTAATTAGTCTGCTGATGACCTTACTCACCAAACATCGACACTGAAATCTTGCTTCATCTTGAGCTTGTTTTTCATGTGATATACAAGCCTGGGACCATTTCTGGCCTTTTATAATAAGTGTTGAGTGTAAAATGTTGTAGATTTCTTTCAAACATTATCACAAATTTGCCCTTCATCAGGAAAAATATTAGCTGGTTGATAAGAATTACTTATGAAATGTGGGGTCTTCCATGTATTTGGATAGATAGGGCACCATTCTAGTTATTGATTCCAACAAATAGATGTGAAATTAGCAGTAATTTATTTGTTGATTCAGGTTCCAGATTAATGGTTTACCTGGAAATTGGTTCATTAAGTTCAGTTTGATTCTTGCACTTGGTTTGGCTGTAGGAGGCGACATTGCTGCAGAGAAATACTGATGTTGTCCCCAGGTTTACACTTGTTAATTGTAATCACACCAGTGTATAGAGAATAAAAAAATTAATTGCAACATTGAATCGGAACATTTGAACTAATGTATACTGAAAGGGAGAGGAAGCTAATTAATCTCCTATCAACGTTGACATTAGGAAACATAGAACAGACTTGTCCAATCCAAATTTCATCTTGCCTTAAGTAATCGAAAATCACCTTAAAGTGTACCACATATTATCAACAATATCTTTTATCATTCAATCATTAAATGTGTATTGCTTTTCCTTTTAAAAGATTAGGATAGGAAATCCTTACTTAGCTCTCTGTGTCTGACATGAACAGAAAAAAAATAATCAAGTGATTCCTATCTCTGAATGGAAGGTATACAGCTGTGGGGAGTTTAGAGATAGACTCCCCAAAATATTTATCTAGGTGAGGCTCAATCACTGAGAATAAAGATTAAATGTCCTTTAATAATGATGACCAGTCAAAAGCTTAAGACTAATTCTGCAGTATCTTTGAAGTCGAGGTGTAGATATAGTCCATAATCAAACACGGCTAATAATTTGTTGACATTTATGTATACCCAGTAAGTGACAATCCGGTGTCTTTTGTCATTTGAACAATCGGAGCTGTTTGAAATTGATAAGTGTTTCTTCTAGAGGATTAGCACAATTCAGGATATTAGCTGACCCCTTGCATTCCGTGGTGTATCATTCCCTTAGCGCTGCGAAGTAAATGACGGAAATTAAAAGTTTGTGACATCAGCATTTAAAGGGGGAGAATGAACCTATTAGGGATCTCAAATTGTTCAAAGATAAAGGACAAACTACTTGACAGCCAAGTGTAAACCCCAGTCATATCAATACAATTTGCCAATTTCATCAGTTTCAAGTGTTGAAATAAAATTTAATATTTTAATTGAACAAGTACTTCTCAGATAGCTGTCAGATATCTTTTGAAAATCCAGAGGCCTATTGAAGAAAATTAAATCCACTTTGTGCAATACTTCTGTCCAAAGAATGAAAAAAATTCACTCCTTTTCAAGAGGGAAAATAATTGTAACTTTGTTTGAATTATTTCATGAGTGTCAGTGAATAAAAGATTTTCAAATATGTTGAAAAATGAAATTGAGTAAACACTGTCACGAAGAGAGCCGTTTTCAAACAATTATTTTTTCATGACCTTTTTCGAGTATCAATTTTAACCATGATTTTTAGCCCTGTTGTCTAGTACAAAGGTTCTTCTAGATGCACTTTGCCAAATACATTTGAATATGTGCCCATGAAAACAAAATTTAGCAATGTAATAAAAATGAACTTGATAGATTTTTTACTGGAAAGTTGCCCTGAACTGACAGAGTAAACTTCAATAAATTTATTATAGTTTTCTTGTTGCTACAAATAAGCAGCTGATATAGGCTCACAAATTAGCTCTACCTAGGAGAAGCTATTGATGAAGATGAATGCCTCTGTTAATGCGAGATAGCCACTGGGGGCATGTCAGACTGATTGGGGGTATCCAGAGTGTTTATTTATTGTGGGAGATCCCTTGCCCTCAAAGCTGCTCCCTATGACCCATTTGTCAGCAACAGTGGCAGACGGAACAAGGACCAGCATCTGCCTTAATGACCACCAGGCCACATAGCAAAGGGTCTTCACACCTAATTACCAGAGTAGGTCTTTTAATCTTTCTTGAAATTTCGGCCTTTGAGAAAAGGAGATGTTTGATTCTAATGGATGATGACCCCTTCGCATCATAGTGAAATAGCTGTGTCATCACTTTATGTAATTGTTGGAGAGTAGATCAGAAAACCTGAAGTATGGCTGTCTCCAGACAGTCTTATCCTTGTACCTCTATACACTTTGATGTGTGAAGTTGTTTATCTGACTTCTCCTCTTATAATAACTTATACTCACACCTTCTGAAAAATGGACACTTTGGCTTCTAATGAAGACTCGTGTGGGAAATTGTGGGAGATCTCTATCAAGACACAGTTGATAGGACAGACAAAATATAAATTGATTTTTAAAAAAATACAATAAAAAGTATATGTATAGATATTTAATATGCCGTAGATTGCGATAACCAATTTCCGAGGTCTGCACCGTTCATGCCTCTGCTGTGCTTCTAGCAATTTGCCTTAAGCATTCTTAAAGCACATTAGGAACACATTAGGAGCACATACAATATTTTTCTGCCTGGGTGTTGGTTGGAATAACCTAGAAAAAACAGGAAAGACTACATACGTGGATGTACTATCTGGAAAAGTAATCAGTGAGATGGTATCACTCACTGATTCGGGATCACTTGACATGTGCCCAGACTGAGTTTCACGGAGCCTGCTGCCACTTGATGGTTGACAGAAAATTTAATTGAATTATAATCAAATTACTGCAAAATATGTTGTCTAGATACACAGGGAGATGCTGCTTATGAAAATGGAGGATGCAGTGCTTCAGTCTGTGGCCTGCCATCCAGTTCAGGTCAACATTCTGTCCTTGTGCTGAACCATGCACACCAAACTATAGCTCAGATTTGGCTAATGTGCTGCTGATTTAATGTTATTCCCAGCAGAACAGACCTTACACCCCCCTCCCTCCAAAATCTCTGTCATAATTCCTGTTAAATGTCTTGAGTCAGATCTATCAAATTTGCAAAGGAAAAGGGCTCTGATGATAAGGGGGATTGTTTATCTTTGACTTCAGTAGCCTAATGACCCAATCACCATGGCGGTTTATTGATTGATACTGAATGAGATGCTGTTTGATATCAGTTAATATCTTCCTCTTTACTAATTAAATAAAAACAAGGAGACTGTTTTTACTCTTACTCATATTTAAAGAGAAGCCAGTTTTAATCAGTTGACTTTGATCTTGGTAAGAGACAAATCTTCCATCGCTGTTTCCACTGGGATGAGGTATATTGAGTGATGGAAGAGATAGAGTTAGGATACTTTTTAGTATTATTGAAATAATTTTTAAAGCCTCCTCATGAGCAGTATTCTCAATAAATAAAATAGCGAGATAAAAATGATCTAGCAGGGAAGTATTCTGTTGAGACAAAACAGGCCACAAGATAATGAATTTTATGTTCAAACTCGTTTGTTGCAATTATTCTGCCGACGTCCAGGTGCGATATTCCTCGCAATGGGTAGATAAAATGTAACGGGCCAAATGTGTTTTTTCCTCTCCATTTATTTTTCTTCAAAAAAGCTGATGAACATCTTGTGTTATTAATTCCCTAAATACATAATAGACTCGACGGTCCCCAGTAAATGTGCACATCCCAGGAGTCGCTCGAAGATTGTTTGAGCTGATAGTATTTGAAATTACATAAACTGTAGATTAAAATTCTTTCCTGGGAGGCTACCTGTGCATTGTTGTTTTTCCATGGCTTTGTTTTTGAGAAACCACTTGAAGAAATTTGTGAGAAGTTTCATGTTTCTTGTTTAAACCCTGATATAATGCGTATGTTTGAACACGCAGTAAAGTACTTTTGTGTAATTCTTGTTCATTACCTGGAAATTTACCTATTATCTTGATAAAATTTTGCTGGCTTCATCGTATTTACTTGTGATTTAATTTACCTCCAAACAAATCAAATGCACAATCAAGCTTGTTATGCATATTTCATTTCCTTCTCTTTCATACAACTTGATCTGGAGTTCATTATAAGGTTAACAAGGGGGATTAACTTTTAATTTATTTGATTTGCTGATCATAATGATATCCTAAGGGAATGAAAACTTTCCTGTACAGTAATGAATTTCTTATTTTTCAAAATGTTTTCTTCCACCTACCAAAACCTATTATCTGAACATAATCAAAATTAATTTATGAATCTGTTATATAAATATGATAGGTAAATTCTAATTTATTTGGTTTCCTTGAATAGCAATTTGTATCTATGGAGAATTACTATATATGGAAGTGTTTTTTTGTGAAAAGATCAGATGACATGATTTTTGAAAAAACACAGGACTGCATGAGCACAAACCAACAGACCTTTCTGTGACCAGGGGGGCGGTGCTTATACCAAGGACACAGCATTTACTCCATATAGCATCAAGTTGTCATGGCTGATCAGAGGGCAATTAAAGAATTGTATGAAAAATTGTACAAAATGCATTGCCATTAATTGAGTGTTTGAGTTTACGTGAGTAGATAGTAAATACAGATTTTTGTTCGGCCTGAGTACTGTCTGGTTATTGCCGTATTGCTCAATTTGATTTTTTTTTTCATCATTCAGTGATAGAGGAGGTGTTTATGTTGAGATTATCAGCAAGGATTTGAAATAAGTGGAAGGTGAAAGTTAAATTAAAAACCTCGGCCCCTGACAGGCAGTAATCAGAGCTCATTAAGGGCCGAGAGGGTGACATTTATTGGATGGTTATTGGGGGTAATCAAACTTTGAAGACCCCATACCTATCACTTTTTACATGTAAATATCAAATGTCAATTAACCTGTGATTGAATTAAGGGACGGACACTTGACCAGCATTTGCCATTGATTAATGGCAGAGGGGGAATTTGAACCCACAGTTAACCTGCAAGCCAATGAAATTATATAAATGTTGGCTGTCGCCTGTTGAGAGTTCTCTGCGACTTTATGGTTGGTCATTTAACTTGGTTGACCCAAGTGATCCCTCAATAAATAGGGGACCCCCTGCGGATACTGATGAGAATGATGTCAGCAACCTGTGATTCGCCTCCAGTGGAATGTCCATTGTCTGTTGGTCTGCTTGTCCCATTATTCAAATTTTTACATGCTTCCGATAGATTGTCTTTATTAATATTTCATGCATTTGTTTCTGAAATTTAGTTAAAAGTTTAATTTGTGCCAACTTTTATTTCCAGAGCCCTTTAGTACAAAAACAGAATCACGTTTTCCCCTCAAAACATGTAATTAACTTTAAATTACACAAAATATTTTTTCCCCTCGAAAATCTGGAGTTCATTTTTTGTATGCACCGTTCCTAAGGAATAAATGTTGTTACCCCAACATTACAAAGTGTACTTGTCTCGATTCCGATGTTTAAACTTTGCAATTCCTGCTCTTGCAATAAACTCCCTGTCTCCATATGTCTGTTTTTGACTGCCAGATTTTCACTTTGGTCTACATTTTTATGTACCATACACACATCTCTAATCAAAGTAAAAAAGACCCCTCCTTAATGTCAATATCTCTTGAAATAAGTGTAAGTTAATTTGATAGAGAACAGATTGGGGGGTTCTAATACAACCTAGGAGATATTTTTCTCTCAGATGAAGAGTGCTGAGAATAGTTGAAAGCCGTGTGGCTTTTGAATAATGTTTATCTTTTAATAAGAACTTGTGTCAGATATTTGCCCGTCAAAGTAATACCAGGTAAAGGAGAAGGGAACCTTAACATGTAGAATCTCAGACAGAAGAGACAGCCTTTGTATTGATTACTCAATCAAAATAAAGCCAAAGACTTCATTTATCATGTTGCATAAGCTCTTGGTTCATGAAAAGTAGATTACAAGGCTCCAAGTTGCTGAAGATACCGTTATAATATGCAGTGATGTAATTGTAGAAATATAGTCCAATCCCTGTGCTTGATCCAATCCCTATGCTTGATCTTTTAATTGGAGTAGAGGGGGTCTAAGATTTACCTTGGCCATTCCTGGAAGTCGGTTGATGGCTGTCTTACTCTTCTACCTGGGAGAGTCTGCTGGATGGAAGGTTCGAGTCTGACTGAATAAATGATATCTTGTAGCTATAGTATGAACAAATACAACACAACAGGAATTTTATGATCATTAAATGTTGGCATCGCTCAATCCGAAATGCCAAACATAAAGTCAGTATCTTGCACTGTTATGTAGCATCTTAATTTGAGGAGAATTGATCAATTCGAGCGCATTTTTATCCTGCGTGATGATTTTATTTTTTTTTCAGTCTGAGGTTCTGCAACATGCCTTGGCAATAGCATGACTTTTAAAAAAAAACCCTGAAACTTGCCATTTTGAAGGAAACAAATTTGCTTATAATTGTGATAGGTAGTAAATCTGCCAAATTATGTCAGGGAATAGCAGATAAATGCACCAAAGAATATATATGTAATGTTTGATTTTTATTACATTTATTAGCAAGTTAATTACCATTTCTGATGTGAACAAAAAAGTTGAGCCAATAAATGTTATGGGCAGACCTATCAGTGTTTTTAGCTGTGATGTCTTTAAAATTTATATATTTTCACAGAACCATAACCCCAAAGTCTGTTTTCAATAAAGCGTTTGCCTCAGTAAGCAGGATCGTGTTTGTTTTGAGGTGAAAATCCTGATCAGAGTTCATACCTCTATTCTTAAAAGAAATAAATCTCCAAACTGCTCTGATTTGAAATGGTCAGGGACCATAAATTATTGTTTGTTAACTTTGTAACAATAATCTTTGAAGTGCCTGTATATACCTGTGTCGGGGAGAGACAGAGTTCACGTAGATGACCAGTCAGGCAAATTCAGGTTTACCGATCATTTGGTGTTTGTGTATTTTCTTTTTTTGCATAATTAAGAAAAATGACTCCATGTAAAGCATATTAATCACCAAGCAGTATCGGGGCAATGGCTTATAATGTGTTCAAAGGGAGATAACTCTATTCAACTTGCTAAGTTGTTCAATTCCCATAGATCCTTTTGTTGATAAGACACATCAATCTCTGATTCTTTAATCCAGTGAGTTTTTTTATCTATATATCTACCAAAAACTTATCTCCTCAGCACAGTTTTGTGTACCTGTATCTAAGCTCCTCATTCCTTGCCCCAATGTCTACCCTTATTAAAACAGCATCTATTGCCTGATAATTTTCATGGGCTTGACATGTAGTTTGCAAGTACAAATATGATAACAAGATTCTTTTTTTCCTTTTTGTAGGGATTTAAAAATGGAAAACATCATGCTTGATGAGAAGAAAAAGAATATCAAAATAGTGGGTAAGTACTATTGGCTAGAAACGGTACAAACATGTGCCTGCGTGGTTACCCTCTTTATCTGCACTGACGTAATTTGAGGTTTAAGGAAGTTCACTTGGCCCACATCTTTCTGATATCAGTTATCTTGGGTTTTGTTACAGAATTTCTTCCTTCTATAAACTTTTATCTAGCTGGTTCTAATTGTATTAGTAATTAGAGGGGTCATGGGTTAACAGAAGGTCAAGGTATAGTGAAAAACCAAAACATTTAACATTGTGATTTAGCAACATGAATTTGCATGCTTTTATAAATAGTTTTCAATTAAACACTCCTGATCTGATAAACATACTGGCCTCTTTTTTTCTAATATTGGATGCCAGCTTAATCGTTTGGACTTTCACAGCATGTTAACGGGCATAGACCAGGGTCATTGACTGGTTTCTGGTTTTTTAATGACCACTGACAGATGGACAGGGGACAGTGACAGAATAATTGATAATTCTATGGGCCAGGACCTACCGGTCCCCTTACCAATGAATGCCCCCAATTCTGTAGGCCCGAATGGAGGGCTGGAGAGTTCCCTGTAATTTATCGGACAGCTGAATGGGGAAAGGAGGATTATGCATTAGCATAGCAATGACATCTATCCATAGGGGATTACCTGACTGACCTATGCTGTACGCTTGACCCCGGGGTCAAGCAGTCAGCCAGAAACGCTTTTTAACTTTTCCACCTATCCTTGCCTGATGCTGTGAAGGTGTTTAATTACATTCTCAGTCTCTGGGGGATAAGCAAACCTCTTAAGACTGTTTGAGAACTGTGTACAATGCCGAAATGATTCATTATTATTTTTTAATGTACATCATAAACTGATCTGAATGGACAGGGATGTTTGTATACAGTCCTAATGACTTGTAAACACTGTAATCAAGTTGCTATATACAAAACATGAACATTCTGACCAGAAAGTCAGAAACATCACATATACATCAAACTTGAATATGGACTACTTCCTAAGTTTGTTTATGAAGTGCTGCTTTTAACTCTACATCATATATCCGTTTGATCCCTCGCTTCTGCAGGATAGCACCATTGCTATTTATATGCAGTTGCAATGTGCTCTCTCTGTTTCTCAAGGCCATAATATACCTACATGCATTTATGAACATCTTGTTTTTAGCTGCACATGTTTGCTGTGATGTCAAAATGAAATAGTTTGTTATTTGGAGTGAAGTGTTACATTTTTTGCATTCACAGACTCACTTTCCATTTATAACCCTGACAATTCTGAGGCTGGTGTGCTAGATTGGAATCTTGTTTAGTCGTCAGATTGGGATTGTGAAAATGCCTGCAGCACTTATAATCCCAAGCACAAGGGGCCCTGTGCTAATTACATTGTCTCTAATCATTGGAGCAACTGTACATATAAAGATTAAGTAGACCGAAATATCTCAATTGGATGTTTATAGAAAACATGGTGTCAATGTGCAAATCAATAATGGGTTCTGACAAGTTGGAACCCCCTAGAATTGTTCAGATAAGCACTTTATTGTGAGAGCAATCCTCAATAGGCAGAACAATGCCAGCCAGTTTTAGTAACTTCATCACTATAAGATTTGCGAACGAGACAGGTTTTTTTTCCCCCTACCCTTTAGGTCCCATTGGAGAATTTTTCTCAGAAATCTGGACTAAGATATTCTTAGAATCTAATTGATTCGATTCATCAATACATTGTTCATGCCAATTTCAGATCAAAAGTTGACTTTATATGAAAATTATGTAGATGTCTTGCATTGGTTTGTCTGTCAAGAATAACAGATAATGGCTATAGTTGGGGAGAGAAGCCAAGGATGGAAAAGCTGTCATGCAATATTATCTACTATGCGGTGAGTGAAGTTCCCAACTTTTCGTAGAGAATTTCAATGTCAGTTGATCTGGGTGGTGAAAGTAACCTTAATTTGAACTTCTGTGGACAATTAATCTCCAATCTAATGAAGCAGCCTATCTGGACAGAGAGGAAATGGCTGAAATTTGGTGATAGGGTATTGATTGCTGGTCAGCTTCTGTAGGGTGTCAGGAGAAGTCTGCCTCAGCAGAGTGTTTGTTCCTGTGATTGTGCTCAGCTACCCTGCCCTGACCCGACAGATGAAAGGTTCTGTTTATCAGTAGAGTGGCAGTGTATTTGGAACTGATTGATAATCTCACAGAAAGCTTGTCTAAAGCTGTCATAGGGAAACCACTAATTTGTTACAGCACCAAGCATTATGAAACACATGTTTAAAGAGCACTGCCCAGTGGTGGTTTCTATGAATATAAAACATAAAGAATATATATCATCCCAAGCTTTATGGTCAATGAGGGATAATTCAGTCATGTGCTGGTATTCAACATAGAAATTTATGGTCAAAGGGAAATAACTCATTTCAGAATTTTGGAAAATTTTATTTACTGAAATTTCCTATTGATTAGCTCTTAATTTGTGTAATTTTTCTGTTAAAAGATTTTGGTCTTAGTAACACCTATAACAAAGATGAGTTGATGAGGACACGATGTGGATCCCTGGAATACGCAGCTCCAGAACTATTCAATCCGTCGGAAAAGTATGGTCCAGAGGTGGATGTGTGGGCTGTGTAAGTCCAATGTTTACTTACATCTTAAAAATTAGTCTCTTTTTAAGAATAACTTCTTAGGTACATGATTTGATTGCCCTGTCAATAAGAATTTCTTTGATTTGGGTTAAAAGATGCCTTGTCATTGGATGAAGTGTGTCATGTGGTTTTTAATTGAAACAGCAAGTAGAAAAATATAGATGACAATATAGCTGCGTTAATTGTCTTTGTTTAATTTTATTTTTTTATATATAAACATACATAAGATTTGGGTCAAATACAAAAAAAATTGGGCTTGTTACATATTGTATACAGAAATATGTCAGATTGTTAAAGTCCATAGTATATAAATAGTGCCTGTTTGGGAGGGTAACAGTTGCAATTGACACGCCGAGGAAACCATTGTCAACCGACGCGAAGCGGAGGTTGACAATGGTTTTCGAGGGGTGTCAATTTCAACTGTTATCCTCCCAAACAGGCACTATTTATTTTATTATACTGAATGTCTTAATTTTAGAGATTTTTTTACTGCTTTTATATAAAAATGACGTGAATTCCACTGCGAACCGTACGCGCATTATTTACGCGCATGTAACATTGCGTTGAGTTACCCGTTGCTAAGTGTGTTGCTAACGCCTAGGGTAATAGAACGGATTATCAACTGCGTCTAAACCAATCAGATTTCAGTATTTAACATGAAAGTATAATAAAAGGTTTTGTGAATGAACATACTATAATTAACACAAAAGTCATTTGGGTAGACAGTTGTTAACAAACCTAATAATTAATATTGGAGCTGATGTAAGCTGCATATCCGTTTATGAATTGACAGTGGAATCATAACATATGCAATGGTGATAGGAAAGCTGCCATTCACCACACCATACACGGACCAGTATAGGAGACAGAAGCTGCTACAACAGGTGGAGAAAGGGATCACAGAGCCACAACTCAAAGAGATGTGTCATCTCTCAGAAGGTGAGGGGGGCAGAGGGGGCTCACGGTCAGGTTCTATAGCATGGTAGCCTTCTGGACATGCTACTACACAATACAGTAAAACATCGTTATAGTGAACAGGCATTAAATGAATTCAGGCTTGTAGTGAAAGTCAGTTTAATATTCTCCCTAGTCTTAAAAGAAATAATAAAAACTTACTATATCGTTTTTGGACAAATCATGTTTATAATGAATCAGATAGTTATTCCTTAACAATTTGCTAAAGGTGGGTCTTACTGTTTTATCTTGCTTGGTAAATGGTCAAATTGAGTGAAACCCTGTCAAGGGGTCCTTAGACAGTGCATGCTGACTTCCACTGAGACAAGAAACTATAACTATAAGAATCTGTAGTGTAGCTAGTTTAATCAACAGATTTTGGTACATATTGTACCTTTAACTCTTGTGACTTTATTGTAGAATTGAAACAGTTGCTCTGCAAACTGTTGGAACCTAATCCTAGTCACCGCCTGCCGCTGATGGATGTAGAGATTCACCCGTGGGTGACTTGTGATGCCAAAATGCCTTTCTACCCATTTCATGCCTTTCCAAGGGACAAATTGCTCAAGTCCCAGGTAAGTTGAACTAGGATTTAATTTTGTTGAACTTAAGGTGGCAACGCCCAAATTATGATAGACAATCTGTGTGGTGGTGAACATACCATAGTTATTGATGTAGGAGATTAATGGTGTATGACCATAACAAAGTACTCTGTTGTAAAATGAGAATACTCTATGTTTTCTGGGTGGTGTAACAAGTTTACATCTTTCCACATGTGAATATATTGGGAACTGTCACCGGTATTTCTAATATCGCCAATATATGCCTACTAGATGAAATGAAATATCTTCTGTAAAAAATCAGCTACCATAGCAGTTAATGAACCAAATTTTGTTGGAATTGCTGGGATATGATAATATTAATAAATGTTAACTTCAAATTTTATCATTGCATTGATAAATATAGCTAATAGGTATAAGGAAAAGATGTGTTGAAGATACATGTAATGAAAACACCACCATACAGTGTAGGGAGTTACAGAGCTTACAATGTTGTCATATCATCCATGAACTGTTGTGAAACTATTTACAAGTTCTATGTATGATGATCATTTCATTTTATACCAATTTCATGAAGATTCATCAGAAAATGTAAATTGTGACATGTTTTGAGAATTCCTCAGAATTTTAGTATGCAAAATATCATGTAAATACTTCACTTGCCCCTTCTTTTGTCGGACAATCAGGAAGCCATTTTAGAAGAGTTAGAAAATGAGGTAAAAGAAAGATATTGCATAATCAATATTCATGTATTTTGTGTCGATTTATTCTTTCATAAAAGATCTTTCCAATCTCTTTCATACTCCAGTCAAGCACATGATTTCTAAGAGCCATTCTTTAGTTTAGATTTTTATGAATGTCACTGTATTTAATTCTATTGATGCATTATAAGAATATTTAGCACAAAGGCAGAACATAAACTAAAGTTGCAAAGGTTTCATTTCAGGTTTTTTGTGTTCATATTTACCTCTTCTGGCAGCATTGAAAGCTTTCTTTTCTTCTTCATTATTCTATTGTGACATTTCTAAGTAATTGACACAATGTTGTTTAAGTTATAGTACCTACTGGTGTATATCATGCCTTGTCCCTCCAGGTTTCTATTGATTTCCCTCACTTTTTAAATTTTTTTTTACTATTGAAAAAAATAGAAACAAAACAGCCAGGGATAAATTTATAATGGAAAATTCTGACACCTTTGATCAAACTGAACTCATTGGAGTATCTTGCAAAATTTTTAAACATTATTATTAAAATGGTACTTTTGTGCAATTTCCACTGCAAAATCCTGCAGTAGACTTTGGGGTTTTAGCCTTGTTTTTCAACCTGATTAGATTGTTGGGAGGGAGAGTTCTGGTCTTAAAGCAGAACTCTTGGACTTTTTCATTCTAGTAATTGAATAAACCAGGTAGTTTAGACACCAAGAAATTTTATGAAAATAAAATAGAAATTACAATAGAAAAAGTGACAAAGAGGGGAAGCTGGGACAGAGTACGGTATATAACTTAAATTATTTCAAGGAAAGCAAGGTTCAAGGTTTTGGTCCATTTGTTTGGGTCCTTATTATATAAATCAATCTATAAAAAGCTACAAGTAGTCTGATATTTTCTAGATTATATGCTTTTTGTGACATAAAGTTTTTCTCTAGTGAATCTTCAAAACAGTTTTTATATTCAAATTTCCATTTTCTTCCAAATGCATATACCTACAGTCTAGTTCTCCAGCTTTCTGAAATATATCAGATGTATTTTAAAAAAATGTTAATTCTTTTCTGCATGAGCTCTGAAAAGATTTGGCTTAAATGTACAATGTTTGTTCCTACATTAAGCTTGTTTGTAAAGTATTTGAGTTTGCAGTTATTTGGGCATGAACTTGTGTCTGGAGTTTTTTCAAAGCTGAATAATATTTCAATGCTTGCTCTTGAATGAAAGTTTCTTCTATAACATGGTTTGAGAATCCAAAGCAGATCAAAAATACCAACTGAATATAAGGAAGAAGGTGGTACTTTTTATCTGCTTCAGCAGGTTTATCACTAATTATCAATATTTCCTACATTGCTAGTACCTTAATATCAACATGAACCAAAAAAGAAAACTTTTTATTGTTCAAATACCAGTATCTAGAATGTCTTAAGTGTGTTCCAGATTTGGAGCCATCTTTTGAGCGGTACACCGGTATTATGATGTCACACAGGATCTTTAGTTTCGTGCAATCCTGTGGTTTGACATTGGGCCTAAATGTACCACAATAGGATAAATCTCATTTAAATGAACCTTAAGCACTTTAAATCAATTGCAACCTTAGCACAGTTTTGTGCCTCTAGAAACTTGTTAAAAAGCGTTGTGCTAAAAGGCAGTGTTTATGGCTAGAATAGGGAAAATTGCTCTTACTGAAATCTCCGACAGTCATGTATCAATATTAAGAAAAGCTATGTTTTGCATTGTGTTCGGCCAAAAATGTATATGATTGCTTGGAGAATTAATTTTAATGAATATTTTCATATATTTATGTCTCTTTTAACTCTATCACATTTGTATCAAAGATTATACTAAAATGCACTTTTTTCTAACATATGCACTTCTGTTGTGGGGTAACTATTTTTTTTACTACATGTAATATTCTTAAAAGTACATATTGAACTCTGGATTTAATTCATAAAATGTATAAAGCTACTTTCCTCTATTGAAATTTTCCTTTTATTTACTTGTGGTCCATGATTAAGCCATTTTATTTGAAATTCTTAAATCAAGTTTATCTTATCTTTGAGTATGTGGTCTGATTGAGTGTCTTCTTTAGTAGTTTATATGTTCTACATTCAATCAGTTTTTCTTAATGTACAAAGTATGAAAATATGATTTGGCCAAGTAGATTCAAGTTTTATAAGTGTTTACTAAAAGTCTTTAGCCTAGAAATGATATGGTAACATTAGCATGCTTTAAGGAATGAGTTCATATGAAATATTTTTCAAGAACTAACAAATTAGTACAATGTAGTCATGATTTAACCATGCACTAACCGACTAAACCCTGCTTGACTAATATGCTTTAACCTTGCTTCCACCCCTTCTCTTGGTATGTACATCTGGTGGTTACATACAATCTAATGGCTGAAGTAATCTGTTCACAGGTTATTGACGAGTTGACAGAAATGATGAACATGAACAAGGAGCAGGTAGAGAAGACAGTTCATGAGAGTAAATGTGATGAACTCTCCGCCATGTTTAACATGATGATGGATAACAAAAGGAAAGACAAAGGTAGGTCATCCATTATAAATCATCGGATGCAAAAACCACATGTCAAAGGTTCATTTTGAAAAATCAAGTCTTATCTAGCATTCAAACTCTGGCATTGATCCGTGTTTCCACATTTAACATTGAAACATTTCTTTTTATTTAAAAAGTTATGATAATGATGTTATTGGATGTTATAATGTTGTATTGAAAGTTACATACCGGTATTTATGAAAAAAGGTCAAGCGCTAAGCTATGGCAAATTGGTATAGACCTCTGTTTAAAATATTGCAAGTGTTTGACAAATGATATTTCTGATGATTTTGTAAAACTACTTTGCAGGGGTATTTGACCTGGACTACACAAGCTTCCATGAAAAGAGAAGAGAGAAAAGAGAACCTAAAGGTACCAAGCATAAAAAGAAAGTTGTACAAAATCAGCAAAATCTGTCAGAAAGTGTGATTTCTCAAGAGGTTGACTTGGAAGAGGTCAAAGGTAACTTAGTAGTGACCCCTGGTGCACGCTGTGGTGAGCTCTTGTCTAGTGTACACTGTTATACAGTCTAGTATGGCTGATGGTTGAGAGCATGACTCCATCTAATCTGGTGTACACTTCTCTAGTCACACTCCCCAAGTCTGGAGAATGAAAAACCAAGGCATGTTCATTTCCTTACTTCTTTGTTTTGTTGTGAAATTATTCAACCCTTTCAAGGTTATTTTATTATCCAAGGAAAATGAAGTTTATTTTGCATGTAGATTTACCTCTGTTTGGTTGGTGATTGATTTGTCAATGCTATTATTTTCTGATTCAGTAATGAAAATATTAAAAAAGATACAAATTTCTTTTTCTGTAGGCAACTTTTTGTCTTTTGAAAAAATTAAAAATCAATCCATGCCACTCTGTACATCTCAGATCTTTTACAATTATTACGTTGATGCTTTATCCACCTCACGATGCCACAGTTCACTGGCTGTTATTTTCATCAGAGTAAACAGATCAAAATTATATGTATAACACATGCAGTCCTGCAATAAATCTCTTATTTTACCAATTTTCTTACTATCTTAATATATTGAAGTGCAAGTATGTCCAGATGAAATATTCAACACTGAATGAATTTTACATCTATCTTAATCTATGGTATCTATCAGTGCAAGTGAGACCAATTTGCCAGTATGCATGGTAAGACTCCAGATTCTTATAGTCTGCGCAAAATTCTAATGGTTTGAAGATACAGTCAAATTTTTTATCCGGAACAAATTTTCCTCTTTATTCACAAGTTTGTGCAAGAACAATTATCTGTTGGTGCATTCAAGTGAATGGGCTGCCATTGCATTTTGGTGAAACAACCTTGGTACATTGGCATTCTTGTTTAAAAACCATCAGACTTTGGTGCCACACTATCCTTATTGGAGCCATCAGTGTTTGGTGACTGCACACAAATGGTCAAACATTGGCCTATCAGACTTTGCTCCGGCCATCTCTCTTTGGAGTCTTTACATGTGTATCTGGACATTGCATCTGAAGTATAAAATACTGGACAATATTCATTAACTGTTACATAATTTGGCATCAAATTGCAGGAACTGCAAATCAAGTCACCAAGGTTACTGGTAGCTAGATCACCTGTGTATAGTCTGATATACTGTAGAGGTTTTGTGAGTGTTTCCCAAAGATCAAATTTACCTTCCATAACACACATTATTTCCCTTCATTGTGTGTCACATGGTTTAGTAGTGTGTTTGACCTTTAGCCACACCAACCAAATGTCTTGTTTCCCTAGTGTCAGAAATGTAAACTCTATAAATGAATGAAATCTCTTTACTAACTAGAAACAAGATTGATATTCATTTTTGCTCTACAAGAAAACTGATTCTGATATGAAATAAATGTTAAAGTGTGTAAAGAATTTAAGTGAAAGAACTGTTGCATGGCATTTTATGAACTGTGCTTTTTGTATAGTCCAGGATGATTGCCAAAATGCCAACCATACCAATAGTTTACCATACATTGAAGGTAATAGTCTGATTTTATCACCTGTCTCACCCCGAGTGATGTGTCATCTTTCCGTATCATTTTGGAGACATTATATATGTACATAGATTTGTCAGATTCTTCTATGGCGGGTGTCAGTTTGGCAATTTTTGTGATGTTCTGGTTTTTCTGGCTAAATTGCTTTTTCCACAAAGTGATAACATGTTTTCTTGTAATTAATTTCAAGCGTGATTGTTGAAATTAGTGATCAAGTTTTCGCAATTTGAAATATACTATATGTCAAATCTGCACCCACCAAAATTTCCTACTGTGTGGTATTTCTTCAATTTTTTATTCATTAGCATCATCTTAAAATTTGAACTTTAAGGTATATTGTTTATGCATTTTGTGATAAAATCTGAATGGTAAATTAATTATTTTGCCATTTTGAATAAAAAACAAGTGCATTATAGCTTGAGTTGAAATGGAAAAAAATGATCATTACCTCCCATCGTAGAAATTAAATTACCTGATTCATATATTTTCATATAATATTTGTATTTAAAGTTCTTCAGTTTCAGACCATTGTCCCTTTACAATGATTATATGTTTTCCTTTGATTCTATTAATTAACCTAGATTACCTTTTTTGGGGTCTTTAAGAATTGGAGGACATTATTTGTTCTGTCTCTGCAATCTACACTTTAACTTTTGAACTAGCCAAGCAAATACTTTCTTACTTGATTTCTTAAAAAGTCAAGGTCAAAGGTCAGATTGTTTTACCATCAAGGTCAAGATCAGATCCCAAATAACTGTTTGATTGACAACTTCACAACCTAGCAAAGTTCCAAGCTTGTTGGCCTAAATTAATACCACAATGGTTAAGTATTTTATTTTGGCATATTACTTCAATGACATATATACAGATACCAATTTATGAGTCAGTGTGGTTATGTATATTTTAATTAGATACCATGTTTGAAATTTGATTGCAATTTTTGTAGTTTGCTTGCAAAGTTAACAATACTTTAAAACATGGTTATCTTCTAAATTTGTCCATGATTTCCGTTACCTTTCCAAAAAAGCATTACTTCTTTTATGCCTTTTTAAAATATGACATGAAGTTTGTAAATGAATTAACTTGTATGACATTCATAGTTTTTAAACACAGTATAAGGTATTAACACATAAAAAAAATTCTTTAAGAAAGAGAGTATTTCTATAGTCCCTAAGATGAGTAAGGAACCGATTTACTTTCTTCCTTCTTAAAAAAAAATTGTATTTCTTAATCAATAAACAGGTGTGAAATTCTAATTAGAAATCCTAAAAATAGATTTCACAAAGAGATGGACCAAAGTTTCTTGTGTAGAGAGTAACCTCGCTTGATTTTATGAGTAATATGAGTGACATACTTTTTCACTCTTTTGCATGCTTGTGAGACGTTGAGTAACACTGATCTCAGTTGCTGTGTTTTTTGTTTATGCTACTGTTGGTTAAAGGGTGCAGTTGACTTACTAAGAAGATTTAGAACTAATCCTATTTGATCTCTTAATCTTGCATTTAAAAAATTGAAATATTGTCGGTGATTAGCAGCGCTGGATATAGCGTGGTAAAGTGTGGTGTCACAATATTATTACAAAATGATTGGAACTTATCATCAGGAGTATTTTTCTCAGCAACAAACTTATGCTAGTTTGTTGGGTATGTGTTTGTTGTTAGATCATTACGTAATTATTTATTATAAATTCAATTTCTTATTATCTGCAGTTTGAATGTACCATTGCATGAAAATTATATTGAGTACAGGTATTCATATAGCTGAAGACAACTCATTAAAAGAACTTGACTTTTCTGAAATGTTATTGCATGTATATATAGAGATGCTAATTTAAGGACAGGTAAAGGAACTTGAGAGTTATTGGTTGGTGTGATAGAACATGCCTTACGAGTGTATAGTGCAAAATAGATTTTAATTAGTGAGTTTGTGGGAATTGGGAATTTTGATTAAAGAATCTTCTATAACCTTAATATTTAATATGAACCAGATTTGGAGTCAAGGTAAGAATAGATATTGAAATATCTGCCAAAAGTCAAGTCATTGCGAGCAAGGGACTTCCTTGAAATACAGTAAACATGCTTATAAGGAAGTGCCAGGGACGGGTGATTTTACTTCATTATAAGCGTAATTCGTTATATCCGTCAAGTTTAAAACATGTAATAAAGTCTCGGGGGAATAGAAATCACTTCGCTGTAAGCATCAATTCATTATTAGCGTGTTCGCTATAACCGTGTTTTACTGTACATGTTACCGATACTTAAAATAGTTCTCAGGAAAATATCATTGGTATACTGTGAAATCATAAGGCTTGATGGTGGCTTGTTCTTTGTGGACTTTGTTGGTACCCCTTGATCATCAACAAATTGATCGAATATTTAAATGAAACATAAACTTTGATTTTTATTTAATATAATCCATCAAATTAACTCTATGAAAATACATTCCCACGAGCCTAAAAAAAACTAGCAATCCAAAAAATTGGCCCCCACAAAATTTAATGATTCCACAGTAGTGTATGCTTTCAAATATCATATACTAAACCGTTACAATGAAACATTTGATATTAATACAGACTGACACAATAAATGTGGTATTTGTAGCAGCTACCTCCAATGATCATAAAGAGGACCACGGGGCACCTATGACAGAGGCGGAGAAGTTACAGGCGGCTCACGATCACAAGGTCAGCACTGCGTTTGACTTCATGGCTCTCTGTAGTGCTCCAACATGGCTAGAGGGGAAGAAGAGGAAATCTCGTCGAAGAAAAAATCCATTGCATTCTCCTTTACCCTCAGCTGCGACAGAGGTAAGGAATATACATTTACTTAAAAAATCTATTTTGATCTTCTATATCGTTTTGCAAATTTTTGTGAATAATGGAATATTTTTAAAATGAAAAATATCCAAGGGCAATTTTGTTTGGGATTATCTGAAACATGAATTAAAGGATCATTTATTATGTGCGTAATCTTTATTGAACCACAACTACACACCCACAGAATTAACAGACTTAGGGGTTTAATAAAAAAAATACTTTTGCATTCAGTAGGGAGAAAACAATGATAAAGCGTTGAGTTTTGAATGAAAATTGTGTGTAGCAACTTTATATCTTTTTATTTACTGGAAAATTTTATTCTCTTTTTATTATATCTATATTATTGAGAGAGAAAATGAAGATTATTTCATGACTTATGCTGTACCAATTTAAATCCGGATTTATCAGAATTTCATAACAATACAAGTATTAGATAGCTAGTCTATTTAAATTAAAGCATGTGGTAATTTGAGGACTCTGATAGGTATGTGTATGTATACATGTATGAATACAATGTTTCAGGCGGACTCTGTTCAACATTCTACTGAAACACTGGCCATCACTCAGGGAACCCCAGACAACCCTAACCTTCTGTCTCCAAGTCAGGCCCAGCCGTACAACCGCCGGTCCCTGCGACGGAGATCATCCAAAAGAAGGCCTGGTCCTAGATCCAGCTCCTATGGCCCGGGCCACCGACGGACGAACAGTATGAAGGAACAAAAATGTTCCTCACAGCCTAACAGCCCTGTCCTACTCGTCAATCCAGAAATCAAGATTGATCCTCCAATCAGTGCAAATCAAACCCCGCGATCGTCCAGGAGTCCCTTCCATTCTGGTTCAGTGACATTGTTGGTGCCTAACCAGAAGCAGCATAGGTCCTGCAGTGATATGACCGACGACGAGTCTCACGATGAAAGTGATCCCAATTACTCTGACTCCTCCTGTCCAAATTCTGCTGGTTACATTCATCCAGATGAAATTATTCCTGTGTTTGAAAGCAAAACCACCACCTCTACTGCTGAAGTACATTCCAGGCAATCAAAATCCCTGTTAGGAGCTGTGCATCAGGACTCAGTGGAGGCAAAGATAGCTTCTGCAGACATCAAAGCAATCGTTAGACCTAAGCACAAAGTGATCTCTGCTGCAGGAAATGGACACATTCAGACCACTGTCAATCATTGTGTAAAGAGTGAAAACGAGTGCAATTATTCCTCTTCTGGTTCTTGTGATGAAAAATATTCTATGCAAAAGAGTGAAGTTCAGGTTTTGTCGGAAAGTGATAGTCATGATGAGGCCTGCGGTGGGTGTGACCAAGTAGATGGCAATATGCCAACCACATCTCAGGATATTGGAGTGGTTTGTCTTTCAGATGTTGAGTGTTCGGAGGACCAGTCGGATAGTCGAACCAATCTGTTGGATGTAGAGACTCCAAGTTCTGTGGTCAAGGAAATCCATCATCCACTGAAAGGAAGGCGGATTAATTCCAAAGACCAGACAGAGAATACCATTTTAATAGACTTGAAACGCAACAGAACAAGCATGCCTCAAAAGTTAGGTTTGAAATTGCCAGTGGTGAAAAACTTTCCTAACAAACAAAGTGTTCATGCCAAAGATATTGCCAATGAAAGCAGTAGTGATGTAAATGAACAAGAGTCTTCTACACACGCAAATCTTCCCGAGGACAAACTCAGTCCTCTCACTCCATCTGAGAGCTACTCAAAACACTTGTACAAGTTTGCCATGCCCAATACCCCAACAAGGAACATGTTTAAAACTCCTCTTGCTCGTATAGAGAGCTTCCACAGTGATGACTTTGATTACTTGCTCTCTAATCCAGAATTAAAATCAACAGCCACCACCCCTTCTAGCTGTGTGCAAACCCCTACTTTACCTTGCTTTGGATATAAACTCAATTTAAAAAAGAAAAATGCAAAATTAAAATCTGAAAAAGCTAAACAGAAATCATCTCTTACAAATGCACGAGGAAACATGAAATATGCAAGTGAAGGTCCAGAAGTTTCAGAGTGTCAGTAAGTACCACAAACCACAGAACTGTTTTATGTCAGTAAATACCACAAACCACAGAACTGTTTTATGTCAGTAAGTACCACAAACCACAGAACTGTTTTATGTCAGTAAGTACCACAAACCACAGAACTGTTTTATGTCAGTAAGTACCACAAACCACAGAACTGTTTTATGTCAGTAAGTACCACACACCACAGAACTGTTTTATGTCAGTAAGTACCACAAACCACTGAACTGTTTTATGTCAGTAAGTACCACATACCACAGAACTGTTTTATGTCAGTAAGTACCACAAACCACAGAACTGTTTTATGTCAGTAAGTACCACAAACCACTGAACTGTTTTATGTCAGTAAGTACCACAAACCACTGAACTGTTTTATATTGGTGGGTCTTGCAAATTTATGGTATGGTAATTCATTGTATGCCATGATTATATTGAAGCTAATTGAAAGTCCCTATCATTGTTCCTTTGATTGAGCCTCTGTCTTGAATCTTTGGATATCTGTATTTTTTTTTGGCCACATGGAGTTTTAGATACAAGGTTGACTGTATTCTACTCCAACATTTCATTTACATTATCTTGGCCATACCTGTTAAGCTAATGTTTTTGCTGATAGGTATGACAGTAAAAATATTAAGAAGTAAAGTAATTATCATTTTACATATTTCAGGAGTATTTCCTCTGATCATTTGTCCATTGGTGCTGGGAATGATCCAAGTAGAACAGATGATGGTTTAGAAAAGGGCTCAACTGTCAGCAAAGCCAAAATACACCCAATGGATAGAGGTAAAGATAAGCACTTCCTGTCCCTGCTTGCTTTGAATCCCTTAGCTATTGAAAGCATGGAACTCTTCAGTGGTCTCCTAGCCCCCAGACAAGTCAAGACAATGTGTTAGCAGTGGACGTAGAATAATAAGTGTTGTGCTTTTGTGTAGAGCTTGTCATTTTTATCTTCCAAATTCAACCAAACTTCTAGGTTATTTTAAAATAAAATCTTAGCGCTGAAAAAGTTAGTAATGTCTGTCTTGGTAGAATGACTCTAACTCAACAAGTAGTATTGGGCAACTTCATGCTATATCATACTCTGTATCATACTATCTGTAGCGCCAATGTCTTGTACTGGAATGTGTGTGTATGGTAGCAATATACTCCTCATTTTGCCAAGGGTTATAGTGGATGTACACATATGATTTCTGCAATATTTGTCAAGAAAAGCTACCTTCAAAGTGCAACATGTGCTTCGTTTTAGAAGACCAGGAAACGGAACTCTTAATCAAAGGATCCAAGGTTTCATTGTCAAACCAGAAGAACCGCTGCCTGGCCAATTGTGACACTAGTGATAATGAAATCAAGGGCAAGAACAGTCAGGTCAGTGCATCCTTAGATCTGTCCTTTCTCTGTTTGTAGAGTACTGGTGCTGGGAGACATTGCATTTGAATTTTATGATTTAGATGTGTAGTGGTGGATCAAGGGGAGTGGTTTATAAGTTTTACTTTATTTTATACACTTTGGTAATGTTTTAGAAACTTGTTTGAACACAATGATATTTCTGTATAAAGCAGTAACCATACGGGACATACAAGTTTCATAATTTTAAGCATGGGTAGGTCTTTAGAAGAGAAGTGGGGTACGGTATATGCTATTTGGAAAAAGAACTTGTTTTCTAATTAGAATCCACCACTAATCTACATTTACGTTGCATCTGATGTACAAGTAGAACACATTCTAGCATTATTTTCATGCATTAAATGTTAGTTGTTCCTAGTCTGGAAGCTTCATTGTCTTGTGATAGTATTTGTGGGAAACATGAACAGGTTTTTGCAAATAATATTTCTTTAGTGCTTACCTTTGTTTCACCTGCATACATGCTCTTTTCATTTTATCCAATTATTTTGAAGGTGATTCCACAAATTTTTTAAATTAAATCATTTTCTCCTTTCCTTTAACAACCTTTATCAATATGTGTTTGTCATATGCAAGGTTTTGTGTGTAAGCCACTAATATCTTTTAAGCCTATTGTCTTTAAGCCTATTATATAATCACACGTAAATTACACCAGCAACTTCTTTTTCTTTCACGAAACCAATCAAGCAGCAAATGGCCTATAATTAACAGTTCCATAAGGTAAACCCTCTCTATCATTTGTGTCATGCCTTTATTTGTAATATATATATCTACTAGATGTTCTCTCCTCTATATCAAATGTATATCATCAGGATATAAGTTCAAACATAATCATGCACATGAGCCTAAGTTTCCAACCATTATTTTTTATGGAAGTTATTGGTTGACATTTTACTGAGTTCATGAACCAGTGCTTCTTCTTATATTGTTTTATAATTTGTTTGGCATTTTCACCCTTCTCCTAGTCCCCTTAATTACAAAGTAGAGAAAAGCAATATTGTAAAACCCTGGGCTAAAAAAGGTTAATTGTCTTTTATTCTGCATCAAATTTAAAGCTGAACACCGCTCGTTAATAGGCACCGTCACACAGATACCTGGTATATAAACCCTTCGATTTCGTTACACCCGACTGCACACCTGAACCTCGTGGCCGACATGTAGTATTCCTTTCGTGGTCTTTAGATTTTATGCATTTTTTTCTTATCTTATGTTCATTTTCTGTTCGTAAATAATGCATTGACCAATTTATTTGATGTTAGTATTCTCCTGGCTTCAAAAAGTGCGTAAAATTTGATAATTTCATCGCGACCGGGTAACACGGCGGGGCAAAATGTACGTCCACACAGGTGAGACCTCTACAGCGAAGTACTTTGAACTGTTTAGAGGTCTGTCCCTAATTATATAAGGGTTGTAGGGACAGCAGTGATTAAAGAGAAATATGGCGGACAGTGCCTATTTACGAGCGGTGTTCAGCTTTAAGTTACAGTAACAATAACATGGACATCAGTACAGTAAAACATGCTTATAATGAAGTACCTAGGACGGACAAGTTTGCTTCGTTAAAAGCATATTTCCATTATATTCGTTTAATGTTCAATATATGTTTTGAGTTAAGGGGAAGGAAAAATCAGTTTACTATACCTGTAAGCGTCAATTCATGATAAGCGTTGTTGATGTTCACTATAAGCATTTTTTACTGTAATTCGTGTAGTTTATGAAACAACAGAAATTTTGCGATGTTCAAGAAATTCTCTATACTGTAAGAAATAATCATCATCATATATATATCTCTCGTTTAATTTGCTTTAAATAATATTAACAACGAAAATGAATTCTCATTTTGATTTGAATCCCACTAGCTCACATTGAGCACTATCAAATAATTGGGGTAAAATTCAGTGTGAAAGAATTACCGTAATTTAATATAATTTGTGATACAACGGTTGTTTTGAATTTCTAAAGGCACCAGGTACATTTTTTTCTGTGTACAACAAAGAGGGTTCCGAAAGTTGAATGAACATGTTTTATATGTACCTATAATGTGCATCATGTGTTTGTCAGATTGAGTTTTTCACCTCTGTAACACACAGAGGCAAAAATTACACTGCTTACTCAAGATCTTGAGAGTCGGCATAGTCTGAGATGCATGCTGATCTAATGTTTTTTACCAAAACTGGTAGATCTTATGCGAAGGTGGTCAGTGAAGGGTGTTTGTGGATTTTTTTTCATCTAATGATTTGTATTTTTGGTGATTAATGTGTCAGTAAGTGTTATTTTACTTTATTGCTCAATATTTACATTCCACATATTTTTTGCTTGTAAAGTGTGTTGAAAGCTACGGCATTCCATTTATATGAACTTACCCTTAGGATAAGATAGGATTTTTAAGGTCACATTTAAAGACAAGGCAAGAAGTTAACAAATGTAAATATAAGCATTAAATCATGATTTATTGAAAGATACAGTCTCTTAACTGCAGTGATGTGTGCATACAAATTTTCATAACGTGCTAACGCACGTGGTGTTACTCAATTTGTTTATGAGACTATCTTTAAAAAAATCCTGATTCAATGCTATAATAATGCTGACATCACTTGATTCAACATGAACTTCTGAATCAGCAGTTTTTATTTAATTGAACATAAGTCACAATTAAAACAATATGCATAATATGAAGTTATGTAGTATGTGTGAAATGTCAACATGAAGGGTGAACCTATAGTGTAGTAAGAGATGCATATAATTGATGCACTGTTGATCTCAAATGGCAATATAGCTGTCATTCCAGATTTTGTTGTTTAGAGATAACTTCATTCATTTTCATAATAATGTTTTATATTTTACTAAGATGTAGCTGACATAGAAAAAAGATACTTAGCAATAAATTAAAGGGTTAAATCTTTTTGTCCATATTTATCTGTATCATAAATGTTCATGTTACAGAATTCCACTGATTTTCTAGAAGTACTGTAAACATATCTTATTTGGCATGTACAATATTTGGCAGAAAATAGTTTTTGAACAAATTAGTTTGGATTTGAATTAACATATTCCAGAATGTGTTTTTTCTTATACATATATCATGGTAGCTAGTCATTGTTTCTCATAGAAATCAATGTTTAGGCAATAAATAATACTAGTTCACGATGAACTATTGTTTGGAAGCTATTTTTGTTCCAAAACATGTAGTACATTGTGAACCAGTAAACTTTAATTTACTATTCAGAATTGAATACTCAGTATTAATGAGCAGTAGTATCTACCAAATACAGGAGAAATAAGTCACCAAAACAATGATGGTTCCACAGTATATTTTGCAGGAACCTTCCAGGAAGCACATTGTCCATCTGTCTGTCCCTCCATTGTTCTTTATGTCAACACCTTAATTCAGAGACTTAACACACTTAGCTATTGGCATACACATTTCACTATTATCCTTTCAAATACTTTACAACATCATCATTTTAATTTTTCAGAATGTGCATCAACAATTTTGGTTTGATGATATAACTTAATTGCAAATTTTGTCTACGGTATATTACAGAGGTTTTGATGACCATAGAAACAAGACTTTTATACAAAAATGGATCACTCTCTAGCTATCACATTCTTATTTTTCAAATAGTCACTGATTTACAAAATTCAGCTTTGAAGTAGGGTGATTTCACCATGCATCGGACACCTTTGGATTTTTCCCTTTGTTCACGCATCAAATATCGTCCAGATATAAATAAAACTTGTTTTAAAAGTTACAGGTTTTCCCCTTGCTTAATTACTGGAGAAAAAATTGTGAAATTGTTAAAAATGTAGAAAATAAAGCAAATTAATGAAGTGTTGAACTATTTCACCATGGATCGGACAATATTTACCAAGCATCGGACAGCTATAGTAGTGCAGTAGAGATTAAAAATAACAACATTTTCTGGTTTTAATGCAAAAATACAAAGGTTCGGAAATATTAATTTATTCAATTGCTATTAATATTTCTTATAATGTAAATCCTCAAATCTACATATAGGAATTTAGACTAGTGCTTCTGTTAAAGGAATATTTATCATATGGGGCTCTTTATCGTGCCAGCTCCTACAGGAACTTTGGACTAAAAAGGGTGTGTCCGTAAAACTCGATTTTTAAGTGGTTTGAGGAAAATGTTTGTATCGATGATTTTTTAAATTTTTATTTTACTTCACATTTAAAGTATATTACAAGGAATGGACACATAATCTCCATATTATTAGAAGAAATCATGCAGTGAAAACTGTCCGATGCATGGTTAATTTGTGTCCGATCCATGGTGAAATGAACATATGGTGCAATAATGACCTTGACATTAATTGTTCAAATTTCTTGGACTTATTTTAATCAAATTTTGTTTCAAAACTTACTTCTTTCTAATTATTTTAGGCAGAGAGTGCATTTTCACTAATTCACAATCAAACACACAACATTCAAATAATGCTTTAGTGTAAAATCTTCGTAACTAAATTTTCAATAATGGCGTATTTGATGTCATTTAGCAATGTCTATATTGCTATTTCTTTGACAATGTGACTGTCAAATTCTTAATAATGATAAAGTTCATTTCTTCTAATTCAGGAATATACGAAACAACACATGAGCGCATGCACATTTATTTGTATATTTATAAACAAAGTTGTCCGATCCAAGGTATGTGTCTGATGCATGGTTAAATCACCCTAATTATGGTAAACAGAATTCATATTCTAACAAAATCATGTACACAAGTACTAAACGTACTCATGGTAGATTGATTGACCTTTGCTTCATTAGAAGTGGGAAATTCATTGTGTATAATCAAGGAACTTATCTATGACCATTAAATCTGCTTTGAAGGTTGCTACTTAGTAATATAAGCACACAGTCAAAATTTTAATTCTGTAGATTAAACATTGCAAGATATTTTTTTTTTTAATTACAATTGAAATTTGTTTTCTCTGCAAAGATATGTTATTCACCAATTTAAGCTTTGTAGAGTTTAACCCCTAGATATAGCTTTCTTTTTTGCCATAGTAGCTTTCTATTTCCCCAGCAATGTCATGTCAACATTTTCAATCATCTTAAGTCTGCTTATTTAAAAGGCAGTTTTTACAACAAGAATTTCCAAGATGGGAAAATCATGTACCAGATTTGGAATTTATTTCTCCCATAGTTTCCATTAATTTGTCCACAAAATATATATTTTTTAAAATTTTGATATATTTTTTCTTTATTGCACAGATATCATGGTAGCATTATCCATTGTTTAAATTCATTATACTCTTACCTTGCTTTTAAGGTGACAATGAGCTTGTTGTTTCCAAAACTTTACAATATTCAGCATGTTTACAGGGCATGTGTTGCTTTAACTGATTTTTTATTTTCTTTCTATATATGTGCTTTTTACAATTTCTAAATCTTATGATGCATGTCTACATAACAAATCGTATAGAGAGTCATTCAATCTCTCTCTCTCTCTCTCTCTCTCTCTCTCTCTCTCTCTCTGCACAATCAATCAATAATAGAGATGTTAAACCAGTATAGAATACTGACATAAATTTATCCACAGAATTTAAGATTAAACTAGATACCCTATTCAATTTTTTTTATAAATCTGTCATTTGTATTCCGACATAAGATGATGAACATATTCCCGAAATTTACAATATACCATAATCTTAGGTTTTTCCATAATTGACTCTTAGCGGTTTATCAGCCATTATCAATCTTTCACGTTTGATACTAGCTCGCAATTTCGTACTCCCAAAGAATTGATTTGTTTACCTGTTTTCTTAGAGATTTCAAGTAACACCCAATCTGATTTATATTTTCTCTTTGTTGCAGAACTGCTCTGACAAAAATGGCAAACACAACACAGAAAGCAAAAAATTGATCAAATGTTCACCCTGGAAACATGGCTTTGTACAGTTTTTAAGGAAGAAGAAGCCCAGTCATCCCCATCGTAGTCAAAACAACAACGACTCAGTGCATTCCAATCACTATGTAGACTCGCGCAATGGGCATGCTCGACTAGGCTGCAACAGTGCTCACCTGCGAACCAACCAAGAGGACAGCAGCAGTGAAATGGAGACTGCTTTCTCTCCTTCCCCAATCCCTGTGTTTTCTGGTTAGTCTTAACTTATTAAAATCATAATTAAACTGATAAATCAAAGTACTGAAGCACTGACGGGAGTTGATTTTATCATTTATCATTTATCTTAAAATCAACGACATGTTATTTTGCTTGGCAAGTAGTTTATAAGCTGTATTTGAAATACTCACATTTTTAAAATATGAATTCTCTGACTTTTTCGACAAGAATATCGAGAAAACCTCTTATGAATCATGTTGTGTAATATTTAAAAATGGAATCTATTCCATCAAACTATGTATTGGTATTCAAATTTTTTTAAAAAATTGTATGGATCCAACCAATAATGAACTCTAGTCTCAATCAACCAGATGCTCGGCTGTCTCCATTAATCTCTGTCTAGTAAGAGATACCAGGTCACGTGATAGCTTGATGATGCAACCTTTAAATACTAGTATAGACTGACTCTGAGCTTGTCGGAGATGTACGGAGACAGCCGATGGTTGAACGAGACTGTAGTGAACTCTGGCGTAGGAATACATACAACTGCAAAAAATTTCTAAATTGTTCTTACTATTTTTTAAAAATCCGACTATTTTCAAGGTATTTATAGATAAGTTTCCTTTTTAAAAATGCTTCAGCATACATTACGTCGAATTTATCAATATTTTCAAGAACTAAGTCTTGTCAGCGGTGTTGATTTGTGCTTAGGTCCAAACACTGTTTTAGTTTCGGTTTGCAAGAGTAACTGCATAGGAGAGTTGATTAAAAATCAACTCCCAAAAATCATAGTTACCAGTATAGCTTTCTAATCTTTTGACCAGGGATTACCTTTTATTTTAAAATTAGTAATTCTGAATGCAGGGTGAATAGTTACCGTATTCATGGTGAATTGTTTAAATTCTTTGATTCAATTTTGGCAATGTTTGACTGATTTGTGGGTTTTTTTGTACAGATAATTTGGAGGTCCACTCCTCTCCAGTTCCCGGTCAAGTAACCCCCTCCCCTTCACCCACCAAAGTCTTTGATTTCACTGTGGTCTCCTCAGAATCTCCTCAAGCTAAGTCGTGCCTTCTGAGTTGGAAAGGGTGCCGGGACTGTACCTACAGCGATGACCAGCAGTCAGATGATGGTGTAGGTGACTGGCCCATTGTCTGCCATCATACACACAATTATTTTACTGAGAAAATTATAATACATGTACTGCCAATTATAATACTGCCAATTTTACTTTAATCCTTTTGCAACCAGATAGACAAAAAGAAATGTTTTTGATTACCGTATGAATATGAAAGCATTAAGGATGAGATATTTTGAAGAGTGATCTTTTGAAAGATCAAGTATTACTTATAATGTGAAAAAAGTAGCAGTCCAAGAATTTTGTTTTGCTATAGTTTTAATTATGATATTTGATTGTATTGCAGCAAGGGAGTGAATGCACCTTTAAATTTGAACAGAGTGTGGATGTAGCAATCAAAACATCTATGTCAATTAAAAGTGTACAGGATGCCAAGAAGTATTCTGCCTACAAGAAATATGCTCACACGTGACAGACTGATGACACAAAAAATTGGCATTGCAAGCTTGTGTACTTGTGATAATGTAGCCTCATATGTGTTCAGTCTCTTCAGTTTTTGTAGTCATGGTGACAGATTCAGAGAGAGGCTAGAATGACAACACAACCCAAGTGGAACCAAGGATGATCATCCCACTAACCCATTTGATGTGGTTTTCTCTGAATCTGTCAGTTTTTGGTCACCTTTTTCATTATATTATATTTTCTAAAATTGAAAAAAATATATATAACTAATTTTCATTTGATTTTCATGAATAATCATTGTGACAAATTATGTCAAGTATATATCAAGTGACATGTCATTTTGCTCTGTTACTTTGAGCTGTTGACTTATTTTTTCCTGTGGCACCATCATATAGATAGAATAATCAATCTAGAGCATTATATTACATTATTAATGTTATTGTCATGTACAGCTTTAACTTTTTTGTATTTTTGTATATTTAGATCATGAAACTCAAATCCATATAGTCCTCATGTTTTAATCACAGTTAGCCATTCCAAGCCATGTTGATATTCGTTTGAACCTATTTTATGGACATGCACAACAAATTGGACACAGATTAACAAACTGGCAGTCCTTTCCCAATTGTTAAATCACAATTTACTCATTTGATTTTTTGTACACTAAACTTATTGGTTGTGACATACATTATTTTAAAGTCTCTACAGTACCCAAGCAAGGTTGCACATTTTTAAATGCGATACTTTGATTTCATTATAAAAATTAAAGTATAAAGCCCATTTTTTTTTTACATTAGCAGACTCTTAGATTTTCTATTACATGTACCAAAAAGGACATTATGAAAAACATATCCTCTGATGCAGGAAAAACTAGTTTTGTCCGTTTTACAATAAGTACAGCTCTAATGTTTCTAAGTAGAAATTTTTGTCATTAACATTTTTACCACAAAATTTAGGGATATCAAACAAAAATGAATTGTTTTGATTTTTAAAGTCTTTAGCTTTCGTATATACATTAATACGAAACTCAGAACCTATCAAAATAATTAACAAGTAAAAAATCAGTCCTATCCTTATCATGATTAAACATTTTGGTGCTCTTTATACTTGAAGAAGAAACAAAACTAAGTACCATTTCATTGTGCTTCCATTTGACCTTGTTTCACGATCCTGGGTGTATACACCAATTTGTTGACTTTTTTATTTTGTTATTTATCTGTGATATACTGTATTGTTTACTGTTTTATTGTCACAGTGTGTATTTCAATTTACTTTGTCTTGATCTGATCTCCACAATTCCAGAAATACAATGTTATATTGATGCTATTGTATCTAGGTGTCTGTTGAGATTTTTCTCTCCTTTTTATTCAATTTTGTGATTTATTGAAGAATGCTGAAATATCCATACTTTTGTTCATTTCTACTTTATTGGCCATTTTTGTTTATTGCATTTTGAAAACAGATTGTTATTATACTAGTGAATAAAAACTAGTTTGTATCTGTTGAACGTTTGGGATATATACCAAAATTCACAACTTTATGATCCATGCATGTAGTCCCTGTGCTTGAGCCAGTAAATTAGTAGTACTATATACCTCATGTGTTAATTTTTATGTGTTAGTTCTTCTTTGCAATGTGTACTGTTAAAAAAAAAACTCAACACACATAAATATGCAATGTACATTATACAATTCAAGAGTTGTCAATCATTTTACAGAATAGTCAAAACTCTGGCAGTTTATGTAATCATGAATGACAAGCGTATTTCTTCACTTTGACCACGTGTCTATCATTCTTCCTTTTCAGACATATTAGTTCTTCATTCTGACTTCACCCTACCTTACAATTGTGATATCGTACACTGACTTGTATACAATTTACCACTTCAGTCTTCACCATGGCAACAACGAGGCTGTGCTTCTGTCTGGTTCCCACTCATTATCCCCCGTGTCTGTCTGGTACCCACTCACTCCTCATGTTTTGTGATTTAAGTGTTAATTGTTTGATCAACGTTTCATGTGATTTACCCATTTCTTTCAAAGATATTTATATCAATACCAGTTTATACATATTTCCAGTTGTACTATGGTGTTTCGTCATCATGTTTTACCTTTGACCTTTCAGAGGTCAGACTATGGAATTTGTTACGAATTGTCTTGTTTTACTGATACTATATGTAGACATCATAAATAATTATAATAAAACTACTGTTCACAACGTTGTCTTGTCTTTCTGACACTCTTTTAATTTTGGTCATTTTTGACATTGACAAGGTCCTGGGGTCATTTTCATGACAACACAACACTGGCAAACCTAGTAAAAATTAAGATTTGATCCGACAATATAGATATTGAAAATTCTTAAAATGTAAGTAACGGATAATATTGTTGTAACATATATACATAGGCGAAGTACCATACGTCTCAAAATTAGAGAGCCAACAATAATTGGCTCAAAATGTTTTGGTGTAAACTTGAAAACTTGAATGTTCTCCCACTGGCCAGTAACAGCTAGATTTTGCCAATAATATCACCAAAGACACACGTACAGAACTGCTAACTTTTTGCGTGTAATGAGAGCAAGCCCATTTAGTACCAGGCTACTATTAATTAATTTATCAATAATAAATATACTTTTGCTCTTTAAAAATGAAATGTAGTCAATCTAATTATGTAATGCAACGTTTTGTTTTTGTCAGTTTAATGCTCCAGTCACACATTCACGGATTAAATGCCGGATTAGCTACGGAAGCGATCAGGAATCATTCGTGGCGATGTGTATTGACCCGTGGGATTTCCGTCTGTTATCGTATCCAAACGTAGCAATACTTGTATAGCTGCAACAATTTTTGAACATGTTCAAAATTCCACTACGGATGAAACCACCGTAGTACTTCCTTAGAAAAACTTACTAAACCGTTTTAGAATGTAGAAGTCCGTTTTAACTCCGTATAAATCCGTAGTAATTCGTATGTATCAATTTGTATCCATTCCGTAGTACATCCGTACTAACTCCGTATCATTAGATTTTCCGGTGTTAACCGTGGAAAATATTCCGTAGTAGAACCTAGGAGTTGATCTGTGAATGTGTGACTGGGGCATTAACGATTATTTGATTTTCCGGTGTCAACCGTGGAAAATATTTCGTAGTAGAACCGTGGAGTTGATCCGTGAATGTGTGACTGGGGCATGTGGAATTTTGAGAAACATGCGTCTTAAATAAATTTGTAAAATCTAATGTGAACAGATCCACCCAAATTCTCACCCCCCCCCCCCAAAAAACAACAACAACTACAAACAAATAAACAAAAAAAACCCACAAAACATATTATAGATTAATTGTTGTGAGGGTAAAAATTAATTATTGTCTATGAAATTTATCTTATTTCTTCAAAACCTAAAGTTTTCATCATTAAAAAATATCAAGACAATATTACACTGTTAAAGTACACAATATCATAACGGTTAATTGATATCAAGATTAAGAACTATAACTGTGCTGACACATCATTCGGCTAGCACCCTCAGCAGACTGCGTTAACGTTCCCACAGAGCTCAGTAAGGTGGACCGAATGTTGTGACGTTTCCCCGTCTCACCTCCACAGCAGCTAGCGGGTTCAGTGGACGATTCCCAAAACAAAGAGTTCAAAATAAACAATCTCCTACAGTGTTTTGAGGGGGTACACCTGTGGACTGTGGGGGCTCTGTATAAAAAGCCAGCATTGGGGACACTGCTGTTACACGGCAGAATGTTGCTTCTGCTTGCGGTCTCAACAGCCCTGGTGGCGGCAGGTAATACACACCGCTTTTTATATTCACTCAAATAATCATTGATTTGATTTTTAAGTATTTTCATAACTTGACCAAAAAATCCAATTATCGAAGTTATCGACATATAAAGAAACTTATTCTTCCACCAGCAGGTTGGGTTTAAATTGATAATATTTTGATTATGCAATGATTAATTTATTATATTACATTTTGGAGACAGTGACAATGCATGGTGAAATGAAATTTAAAAGTATCAAATCGCGAATAGCTAAAATAATTTTGGTAAAACATTATTGTTCCATCGAACTAAATGTTCATGGTAGATCATTTACTAATATCATATAACGTACGATATAAATAAATGTAATGATTCTATTCTACCTATATATCTATATCTTTATTGCGATATCAATAAATTATCTACCGTGAACATAAATTGCTTTTTAATTTACTTTGTATGAATAAAATCTAGCTTCGTTTAATTTAATTCGATTTATTTACTTTTATAAAAAGACAAATGGAATTGCATGTAAACCCAGAAATCCCCTATTATTCAGATTTCAAGATTTATCTTTTTAAAATTTTTATCAAAGATAAATTCGTTTAAATATTAGCATTATAATCATGATATTGTCATATCGTTAAATCATTTTGAATTGCTGAGCGAGTAAGATTTACAAAATTACAATTTCTTGTTCAGATCTGTCAAAGTTAGGTCATCTTTCTCTCCCTGTTTTCGAGGAAAGGTTCGATGATTTTAAATATACGTTAATTACACATTTTATAGCTTTAAATATGTTTTATTTTAGCCGCCCAGACTCCCAGTCAAGGTAAATTATTTTTTCCTGTGGTAAAATTGAGCATGTATTTTATTGCACAAGTATAAGGGACCATTCTGAATATTGAGAGGAAAACTAATGAGCATACATACTTTGAATGAAATTTAGTGACATTGGGACACACTAACCGCTACTTTTTTAAAAATATAATTTTTACATGATTCCCACACATTACAATATGATCGTTTGAAGAAAAAAAGCCGATAGTTAAAACTAAATAAGTTAAAAAAGAAAACAAAGTTTGTTTTGTCGAGCACATTTATCTTCATGCACAAAAGTGTCAATACAGCAGCCTGCACACGATCAGTCGTATACCTCAATTTCTATATGAACTATTAGATGTACTCTAACTAATTACTAATCGCATAGAGTAATTTCAACAAATTTGTAACTGTTTTTAGACAGCAATTGCAGTCACGTGTCACACGCACTACAGAGTGAAAAAATATTCAGTTTAAAATGCACGATTTAAAACCAGTTAATGTGTCAAATCCCGCGGTTAATCCCGTGGTTAGAACAAGTTAATGCCAAAGCTCGTGATCAAATTTTTCTATTCATTTGCTTATATTGTCGATGTTTTATTCACAGTGAATACTTTTTTAATCAATATGAGTATACAGTTAATACATTTCATATAACATGAATTAGTAGCTAGTTCTTTTTTTAATCGCATCATTTGGTTGCTTGTTAAAAACAAGCACTTATGATGCAAAAAACACATCTAAAACCTTTTACACCAAACTGTTAGCCTATGAAAGCAATAAGGAATACCTGTATGAGTATGAAACACAAGCACTTACCGGAATACCTATGGGGAGCACGATTTATTCCGGAATGAAAATGAAGTCCGACGTCAGGATCCAGTTCCGGTCCCGCTCGTCCGCTACCTTGAAGGTAAGTAGATTCAAATGTGTTAGCAACAAACTATTAATGAGCAGATTAAGATCACATACATATCTTTATAGTGGTCTTCAATTTAAATTCATGAATCATTTATTGTCAAGAAATTTCATTTACATAACCACTTTAATAAGTAACGTATTTGCACATCTTTCGAATGCTTGTCCGTGTAACACATCCGCAATTACAGTCATATAAAATAGCATGTTGAAATTATACATGAATGATTATATGTGACCATTTGCAAATCATCATTTTCAAAACACCTAGTCAGACATAAGTATAAAAAAGAAATTACACTTTCAATTTCAAATCCTCAACCAATCAAATTTTGAATCTAAAAAATACAACATGCAAACACCTCATTCACTGACCTACTCCCTTCACTTCTCAGATGGACAAGTTGACCTTTGCAAAGATCAACGACCCTATAGAGTCGGTGGACCCGACCCAGCAGCAGGTGCCCGCGGAGATGTTCCAGCCCCTGACGGGGAGGGACGCCGAGCAGATGCTGACGGACCTGTCCAGACCTATCAACTTCAGGTAGGGAGAGGGAAGATCTTCTGGGTTCTACGTTGCTTTTGAATTTGATTTCTACCTTTTATTTTAAAACTCTTTCTTTTTAGTAGCTAGGACAACCAAATATTACCAAAAATATTAAGATATAGATAATAAAAATAAAAACTGAGGATAATAGTGGTATAAGTCTAACGTGATTAAAAAATGTGTTTTGCTAGGTACGTCCGCGGCAACGTTAAGGATATCCACCACGAAGCAGACGACCCGGAATGGTCCGTTAACGTGAAGAAAGGTCTGCTCAGTATGCTGGAGATGAACCTTGAGAAGAGGAAGGAACTCAGAAAAAGCAGCGCCATTCCGCAAGTTCTCCGTCCGCAGTCTTCTGACGAAGGTTCAATGTTCACAGTCATGGAGGTAAATTAACAACAATAAAACTCTCATTCAAGAAAAACGCAATGAAAATACATAAATTTAGCGTATTTGCTGTGAAAAATCTTTTAGGGTTAGAACTACTCAGACCAAATGAACAAATCCGTGAGTAAAATATCGGTATTAATATAGGAATACATGACATAATCTGTGCTTGAATTGGTAGCCCAGCATCGTCGGGGAGTGTGAAACACTGTACAGAATCAGTCCTTGGACCTCCACCAGTGCTAATCCATGGATGCATATCACAAAAGTCCGGAATTACCACCACTGTCTGGACAGGCCAAAGTACTTCGCCTCTATGTTCCATTTACGACAGTGCGCCGAATGTGTCAGGGAGCAGGTAGGTATTGGTGTCTGAAGGAGGATTGAGGAAGAAATATCACACGCATTAAGGCTTTGTCTGATCTGCTGTTGACTTTTAAGAATGCATATATAGTTATGACTGAAGTTATTCAAAATACTTCACATGTTCTGATTCTTAAATTACTATTCGTTCATCACGTCAATTAGCTTATTAAAACATTTGCAACCTAGCAGATTTATAAATATAATTATATGTCTATCTTTTCATTATAATATTCATAAATTTGCGCTTCAAAATATCTTTTAAAACTGATATTCATTTTATGTTGATGGATATCTGATGAAGACATAACAGTATAGCTGTCATACTTGTATCTTTCTATTGCCCCACCAGTCGGAACCGCTGAGATCCGCCTCACAGATCAGATACACCCTCCGTGGAAACATGCGACAGTTCCAGATCCAAAGCGCCATTGCAGAGAGCCAACACGTGTTCACACCGTACTCCGCCAAAGGAGGACATGTTGCTACCTATCTCAAGTAGGTGTCCAAATGTCTCGTACAGATATACCCTTTTCAATGACTGCAACGTGTACCTGTACAATGCAGGTTCAAATATGGTATAAACCGAATCAATACATAGCTAAAACGTTACTTGTATATTAAATACGAAGAAAAACCTCCGGTTGAAAACGAGTTTCATATTTTACAGTCAGACCCTGAATTTAGTCAAAGAGGAGGATGTGAAGACCAGTCTCTCAGAGCCGCAAAGCCCAACAAAAGTCAAGTCTGGATTGCAGTACACCTCCCGCGAGCTGGAGCTGAGAGACTCCTCCAGCATCTTGCAGCAGTCCAGTAACAGCCTGTCCACGGACAAGTCGTCTCCAGAGTCGCCACAACATTCATCATCATCCAATCATCATCCATCACCCCAGCCTCCCAGTCCGCAGCCAAAAACAACGAGCAATCAGGCGGCGGATAGGGTGCGTTCCGTAGATATTATAATCTTGGTATTGAGAAAAGATGTGTATCAGCTATAGTGTTCTTGCGATATGTAAATTCATTTATTTGTTTTTTCTTATTTTAGACGTAAAAATTTCCGAAACTTTTGAATTGAAACACACCGTCGTTTAGTGCTACTTTAGATAATTAGGATTTATATAGTTTCATTGTATAAATCGGTTTTACAATGTAGTGCAATTATCAAACCGTTATATATACAATTCAGATTAGAAAGTTGTTGAAAATGTTGGAGGTGTTTATGAAACCAACCATACAACCCGAAGCAGGTCCGCTCTTGATGTCACTATTAGAGGAGATACGAACGGCTGATTCTGAGAGCCTAAGAGCGGTATATCGAGAAATGTTCCAAACGGCGAAAACAGACAGCAAACAGTTGTAAGTTTGTGCTAAACACATTAAGAAAGGTGTTTAATAGTAAATTAAGATGTTTATTCATCTACAATAGAGACATGGTATGATACCATGTCTATATTGTAGATGAATAAACATCTTAATTTTACCATTCTTTCATATTAAGAAATGTGTTTGATACAATATATGGCTTTATTGTAGATGGATAAATATCTTAATTTTACCCTTCTTTTAATTCCGGAAGCCCTTAATTTTGTATGAAAAATGGATTAACGTCATAAATTTGAAATAATATTTATGAAATACATGTTTCCAAAGCTCTTAAAGATTTTATTTGTTAAAAGTCTTCTCAAAGTTGCGTTTTTGGCCTTCGTTTCTTAGAATAAAAATCTCATCTTATACGAGGAAGAAAGGAAAAAAAATTAATTAGAAAAACCTGTCAGGTATTACTACACGTATCTTATTTTTATATATTATCTTATACAACAATAACATATGACAAATATTAATTTAATAATGAAAGAGGTATATAAGAATTAATAAAATTACCGGTAATTATAAAAATATTAGATAATGAGAAACGATACGACACACAGAAAAAAAGATGCCATTGAGTCATACATTCGCATATTTAAGTTACTATACAGTGTACTAGTAACTAAAATATCAATTGTTTTTGCTTAAATACTTTTTTTAACCTTGTGTCCTTTACAAAAATTTTGATTATTGGGAATCAAAATGTGTACATGTACAAATTTTGATTCCCAATTATCAACATTTTTAATTGTCTTAACAACATTTTATGACCAAACAGCAAGATGCTGATGGACATCATTCCATCTGCCGGAACTACTTCCGCTACAGAAGTCCTGGTGGACTCCATCCTCAACGACCAGCTCCCACAGTCCGAGGCTGTCGTGGCTCTGGGCATTCTGTCTCTCTCTGCCAGGCCAGATGTTCTGATTGCTAAGAAACTTCTGGTAAAGTTGCATGTGTTAAATTGAATGATTACTGAAACCTTTTCTTTCGCCAGGGCATTTGAACATCTTCACGTACCAAATTTCCAATTAATGACATTTGCGGGTTCACTTTTAACTTTAGTTTGTCTCTGTGCCAAAGGCTTCAAGTAAAGTCGCATGTAATAAATACATGTCAATTAAAAAAAACCCAAAACAAACACTTCCTTTCTTGGAACACTTTATCACGTTTAACAATTTAAATACCGATTGTGCACTTCTTCCAACCTCTTCACACCTTTTCTCGTCGAACAAGCATCATTCCTGGTAGGGAATTGTGGGAAGACAAGCCGCGGTCAGCCAATGATGACAGAGCTGTCTGGGTCTATATAATAGTGAGCTCAGTCTTTATCGGCGGGCCGCGCTTGTTCAGTTCACCAGTCCGAACACTGATGCACGTTTTTCAAATTTGTCTGCACGTACTTGTTCAGAGAACTTAAAATCAAGTAATTATTTTCAGATTTTTCTTCTGCACTATACAAAATCTTGCACTATGAATGAAATAGATGGCATTCTGAAAAAACAATATCGGCAAAAATTCAGTTCTATGGCTTTGACCTTTTAGCATTAAATATTTTTTTTTCATCAGGATCTGACAAGAAGCAGCCAAGTTTCAAAGGACAGATATTTAAAAAGAGCTGCTTTCTTATGCTTGGGATCAGTAGCTGGAATGCTGAGAGAAGAAGGATGGAGAAGATCTCGTGAAATTTCACGCCAAGAGGAAATTGTCAAAACACTGATTTCCCAGGAATCGCGGTCACAGACTAGGAATGAATTAAAATCAAAGAAAAGAGAGTTAGAAGACTTGAAGAAGCGAGAACATAGTATCAACACAAAAATAAAGCAGGAAATTGTGAAGGTGGGTAATCTTAAAAAGAAGACCAGCGAAAACACACATAGCAGCCTTAACAAATATTGATGTGTGCTAATAGGTTAAAGTCATCTAAAACCTAAATTTTAAACGTTGCATCATTGATTAATGATTACCTTTTTACACAGGAATTACAAATGTTGATGAGGTCTACTGTTTTTGACGACAAAATACTGAGCTTCAAGACAATTGGTAACGCTGGACTTTGGGAAATGATCCCAACCATTAGGACATATATACAGGATAAATCTCAGCCGCAGATGCTCAGAACCCAAGCTATTTACAGCTTGCGAAAACTTGCCCGTCATTACCCAGACGATGTGAGTGAATTTTGCATTTACATAAAATAGGAAAAATATAAAGTTTTCTTCGAATATTACTGCATCAAATACATTATTTAAAATTAATTTAAATAATTTTATCTTAAAGGTACTTAATTTTGAAACAGGAAACACTGTTTGAATTCTGTTAGTCCATTCATAACTATCATGTTTCTTATCTAATATATTGCAAGTTTGATTACTAAAATCTTAGTGTGGTTTCATCTTTAAAAAATTCAAAAATTTTAAATATTTACAAATTTATCCCATTTTGAAGTTGACATTGAAGTCTACGGGGGAAAATGCATTTCTAAATATATCTTCATAGTACAAATAATTTTTTCACAAATCTCTTGGTGAAAAGTTGCAAAAGCTTTTCGTTGAAAATAATAATACAATTTCAATATTTACCGTGCATATTATTAAACATTCAATTTTTTAAATTTTTGCAAAGGGTAGAAAACTCTTCAAATAAGTTCCAAGTGCAAAAAGTTAATTCAATCGAATGCATACATATTCGTAAGTTCGGTTTATGTCAGCCTCAAAATAAATTTAAAACAGATATTCAATATAGTTCATATTGATTCAATCAAGATTGTTAAGTTCACCTCAGTTATGGATGTATTTTTTTTCTTGTCCTTTACTCCTCTAGATTCAGACAACGTTGCTGCCTCTTTATTTCGACCAATCAGAGAAGGAGGAGGTGCGGATTGGTTCTTACCTTATGATGACGTTCACCGAGCCCTCCCGCCAGCTTCTGGAGATGGTGGCTCAGTCCCTCCACAGGGAGAGGAATCCCCACGTCGGAACATTCGTCTACACACATCTAGAACAAATGTCCAACAGTACTTACCCGTGCCTCATGTCCTGGTAATCCTTGTTTGTGCTCTGTTGTCTCCCTATTGAGAGAGAAAATTTTATATTAAAAATCCCAACTACAACGCACAGAAATTCATAATAAAGCTCAACGACAGTAACATGAAAATAAAAGTTGTATATCTAAATTATTCTTTTATTTGCCAGGGCAAAGAACGCTAGCTTTGCTATGAGATTTGCCAAGAAGTTTAGCCCCATGTATCATTACTCGAGGTTCATGCATCTTTCTGGATTTAATGGTATGCACACAATTCATAAACAATGTACACGTAAGTCGTCCTCGGCAGTATACACGTTATGATTTAAATATGGCTAATTCTGTGATACAGAAATGCACAAGATGGGAGCAGCAGCCGAACTTGGTCTTGTTACCACCCCGGAAGAATTCATCCCACGTGCTGGTGCCGTTAATCTCCACACTTATGTTTTTGGACGTTCTGTAAACTTTGCAGAGGTATTAATTCCAATAGAAACATTTTTGTTGCATTTGTTTTGAAAAACTAATCTTTGAATTGAATTTCTATGTTACATTTAGAACACATGATCTTATTTTTGTTTGAATTTTTCTAGATAGGATTCAATACAGAGGGGCTACAAACACTGGTGTCTAAACTGGTGGGTCCTCTCGGTGAACTAACAAAGGGCAAGTCACTCGTAGACGTTCTGAAACAGCGAGTAAGACGAAGCGCTGAATCCTCGCAACCTTCCGATTCTATAAGTCAGATCCACAAACAGGTAGAGACAATATCAACCACTCCACCGCAAGATCACTGTTGCACCATTTAATGAAAAATTCTCGCTTAAATGTAACAACCAATCATCCGAAGAAGATGTATATTGTTGTTTTTTTTTTGCACTATATATACTAGTAAGTTTTCTTATCTTAATTGCACACCCCAAATCTTAGTTGAAGGTGTCTCCAAGGACAAGTCCTACACCAAAAGGTCACATGTACATGAAAATGATGGGCAATGAACTCCAGTATATAACTCTTGATGGTACTTTGGTGGACACCCTACTTAGAGAAGGTAGATGACTGCGTGTGACATTTATAACGACAATGGTGTACCTTCAATCACACAACGGTTTTAAACATCGCTCTATCGTTGTATATTTACAGGAAAGCTGTTGTCAGGTGTCTCAGAACAAGATTTGAAGACTGGACTAAACGTTGAGGTACATAGGTCAACGATGCCACTTGATGCTGAAATAATGATTCCTTCCGAGTGTGGCCTTCCCCTGCGTCTAAAACTCCATGGAACCGCTGCTATCAAAGTAACGGGCAAAGTGGGAGTAACAGGAATGCCATCAATCTTTGAAATCAATCGTCCTGGAAAACAAGCAAAGGAACTCAGCTTTAATTTTGAGCTCAGACCAAGGTAAGATAACCGAATGACAAACGAAATAATTCCAATTACTTCTTCCATAGTTGCGCAAGTTTAATAAAATAAACGGTTTTGTCAATTATTTTAGTGTTTTGTTTCAACTACGAGGAGAAATGGAAATGGATGCGGAGTACTTCAAAATGGGAGTTGCTTTGAAAACAATGGCGCATATGGAAGCTCCACTTTCTCTTACCGCATCAGCCAATTTACCTAAGGCTAAATTTTACACGAAATTCAATGTTGAAAAACTCGTAAGTGTACCAATTGCAAAACCATATTGTATCATTGTGTACAGTCATGATTTGTAACACTGACAAATAACGCCTTTAGGGATTTATGTTTCATTCATGAATTTCGTTCTTATAGAGTGAGAAAATTGCCAGGCTGGAAGTTTCCCCATACACATATTTCAAAGAAGATCCATCAGAAATAACCAAATATCCTTCGCCAAGAGAAACGCAAGAAATCAGTGTAGCGAAAAATGCAAAGGTTTTCCCGGTATGTTTTGTACATGTACAAAGTTCCGAGTTTATGTTGAATATTTTACTTCACCGTTCAAGGATTCACTTTTAAAAATTCTTTGAATATTTTTTTCAGATGTCAATGGCTTATGGAAAACAAACTTTAGGACTTGAAATCAAACTAAGCGGGCAAGCTGTCGTTCGTGACTTTGAAATGGACGTTCCATACTATCCTATGATCGGGAAGCAAGAAATGATCGTCACTCTTTCTCCTGGAACTGATCCTCAGAAATATGTTGAGATTCAGTTTCAAATAATGAAACGTATGTCGCAATCCAAACAACAACCAACCTCCGAGGAGAGTTCTAGTTCGACCGGTTTATTATCATGGGTCTCTAGTTTGATTGGAAGCGATCAATCCGACCAGAGCTCACCCTCCTCTTCATCATCTTCCTCTACATCTCCCCCAAAAGACATCCGATCAAAGGATACATCTTTAAAGGATCTTCTAGAACATCTAAAAGAGTCGCAGTCTGTTCATCCCGATGGATCTGTAGTCACGCGAAACAACAGCATGGGATTAATTTTCAATGTCATCGGGATTGACCAATCTAGGTCTATTAAACGACACTTTCACATCAGCATGGCCGCTGGTATGAACCCTAGCTCAAAGACCACATCCATTCTTCTCCGGATGAATAGATCCCCTATTCCGACGATGGAAACTAAACCATGGAATGTAAGTAATTTAAAGATTTGGATATTTTAAACGTGATAGACTTATTTGTATCGGAATATGTCGAAAACATTTGTTAACCAAAATTATAATTTCTTTAAGATGGACGTTGCTGTCAACGTTAACTTACCAAGCAGACTCGCTGACCCGTCAGAATTGTTGTCAGACGCTTATCAAAGAGAGCTTGAGCAGCAAATAGAAGTTTACGTGAGAAGACATGGAGAATCCGACTACCACAGGTGGATTATGCTTGAAGAACCACGCTGGGAATCCTCTGTTCTTCAGAGACTTCTAAGCTTATCTGACACTCAGGAGGTCATCGATGAGGTCATGAACTCTGAACTTTCCAAATCCGAAGAGTCGGGAACCCCAGAAGACAGGAACATTATTGATCTCATTAGAAAACAAAAACAAATTCTTAAAGAAGCACGAAAGATTTGGCAAAGATCTTATGATTCCTTACAAGTGCAGGATATAAAAGCAAAGTTATCTTCCCTGATCAAAAGGTCAGAGAGTGTCAGGAAAGATCTAGAGAAGGATTCAGCATCAGTTTCAAAAAGTGAAAAATCAGACGCACTTCGCAAATATTGTGCACTACTTCAACAACTGATTGACCAAAGATTGGACGAAGCTGTTCGTTCTTCAAGAAGGTCACTTTCATCAAAGGAAAGACAAGATATTGCAAAATCATTAGAGTCTAGCAAGGAATCTTTGAGAAAGATTTTACAACAGCAGCATCGTTCTCCTTCCAAAGTAGATTCGTCTAATTCACCACCTAGCTCTGTTCAAATCGATTCTTCGTCGGTCAGTGAAAGTGATTCTGAAGAAATTAAAGAATCTAAGAAACCAGAACAAAAAGATAAATCACAGCAACAACAACAGCCTTCTCAACAGTCCCAGGACACCGTGTCTAGCAATCAGCCTTCCAGAGTGTCTAGTAGTTCGTCTTTGTCAAAGTCAGTGTCAGACCTTTTGCAAAAACAGAAAGATGTGGTTCAGGATATTTCCAGGTCAAAGGAATCAGAGGGATTGAAATCTGTTGATGAGAAAAAAATCAAGGAGGCACTTCTTTTAGCAAAAGAAGTTACTGAAAAGATTCGTCAAGAAAATTCTGGCCCATCTCCTCAAAATATCGAGAGGGAAAGACAAAGACTCATGAAATCCGTCATTCAACAACAGCAAATAATGAAATGTTTGGAGCAGCGGGTAAAGAAACCACAAACCGCCTCCGGCAAATCTGAAGACCAAATAAAAGAAATTCAGAGAATTATGCAAGAAATTAAACAGGAAAATAACAGATTGTCGAAAATAGCAGCTACGTCTTCTCAACAAAAGAGAGAAAAGGAAGAAGCAACGATAAGACATTCTCAGAGTGAACAGGATACACTGGGTCGTCTGAGACAAGTTCATATGTCACAAATAATTGCTGCACAGCGATTAGCAGTAGAGGAACAAGGATCAAAGACAGACCAGTCCAAACAGATTCAACAAATAAGAGAAGTCATGAATACTCTTGGTCAAACGGAGATCCAAATAATGTCGATTGTTTCTCAAAAGAGTGTAGCAGAACACCCTGTAGATGTTGTTAGAAAACTTGTGGAAGTTTCACATATGCAGCATAGTTTACTGGGTTTAGTTGCAGAATGTGCTAGAGATGAATTGGTCAGGTCTGTTTCTAGATCCGAGGCAAAGGACTCCGAAATAGAAACTTTGAAAAAGAGGGCAGAATCAAAACAGGTTGATTGTCTGCAAATGTTGAGATCAATAATGACATCCAGGTCATTGAAACGAACTGTTTCTAGTCTTAGTGGATCTGAACGACAGTCGCTGAAAAGGCTTCACGGCGAGGTAGAGGATATTCGATCAAAGCAGATTGAAATAGAAAAGAGTGTAAGAAAAATTGACCAAGACAAAGAAAAATCTGCCATGAAACCAGATTCAGCGACGATTAAAGATCTTGTTTCAAAATCCAAAGCTGTCCAAGATAAAGTACAGAAAATTGAAAGTGATATAAGATCACTAAAACTGCATCAAAAGGTAGCAGACACTACTATAGAACCCCAACAAAGAATAGAAGTCCAAAAGAATATTGTCGAGAAGATCAAAAAGATGATCCCTGATTCATCAATGAGTTCACAAGAAAAGGAGTCTGCCAAGGTCTCAGTGACAAGTCAGTTAAGTAAACTAGAAGAAGTGAAAAGTAAGCTCCAAGATCTAAAAAGAGAAGAGTCTCAGGAAAAAGTAGCAAGCCCTAGCCAAAGTTCTCGGCAAATTCAATCCCCTGTTACAAGTCCACCTAGCAGTAGGATACAAAATCTAGAGCCATCCGCTCGAGGTGAGCTTCGGGCTGAGACTGGCAGGGAAGTCTGTATATCTATGAAAGCAGAATATGGATTGGAAGGCGAAAAGAAGAAATTATTCGATGTTCAGGTAAGTAAATGTTTACCTTGAAATTTGACTCAGCGCTTTTACTCAAATGCCATCAAGAGATCATACAAGAATATTTGTCTTTTTAGATACTCGGAACACCATCTTTGGAGCAAATATTGTGGGAAAGATCACAGAGATCGCCTTTAGAGAGAAGCAGCATCACCAAAAGGTATCTCGAGAGGAAACACAATGGTTCTGAAGAAGTAACCTCAGATTATCTAAGACTCCGTCTGGAAATGAATATGATACGGCATTTACATGTCCGTGCTCATTGGGAAAAGGTAAAGGAAAACAAATATAACAACATTTGTTATTGAAATTCTTATCTCCCAATGAAGATCGTTTTCATCAAAACAATTACAATTTTCAGTGCTGTTATCTAATATTGGTCTTTTAGAACGAATTACCTCGTGTGCTTGAGGAGTATGTCTGGCGAACCCATGAAGCCTTCAAAGCTATGATGTATGGACAGATGTACACAGAGTATCCACACTCATTCCGTCCCAAAGACAGACTAGAAATTCTACTTGACCTCAGGAGAAACAACAGACAAGTAGGTTAAACTTTACATTTGTTAAACGAGTATGGCATTAATGTCTCAGCTGAGGGTTATAGTAGGGCTTAATTCCTCTATATATATATACTGGAGACTAAAACGGAGGACATCATGAAATCATTTTTTTATTTTATTTTCCCCTCAGTATGACACCGAATTAAAACTTCCGGAAGAATCCAATTTCATCAGAGGAATGTGGATGCCGTACTTTGGGCCATTCATGTTCGAGTCCGTTCAGAGTATAAGGGATGGAGTCCACCGTTCTTTCCCGGAATCAACGTCGAGCATAACCAGTCGTCTGCCAGGTAAGGTATAACATAATGAAATTGTTAAATATTTATAAAAAATTTCAACAGTAAAGTATCCCTCTTTATTTTATTTTTTGATGACATTAGGACAATGCGAGATGAAACACTCCCAAATTCGAACGATGGACGGAAAGGAATACAGCATTCCAGACACGAAGGAGTGTGAAGTCGTAATGGCTATGGACTGCTCCTCCTCAAAGCACTTCGCCATTAAAACTAAGATGGATTCCTCCGACTCCACCAAACGAGTGAGTTGATAATTAGAATTTGTTTGAACACAGAGCTTGAATATAGACTCGGCGTTTCCTTACATTTCATTCTAAATAAAGAAAATAAGCAAAAACATTAATCACTTGAAACTGTGTGTTGATTTTGATAGGTAGTGGAAGTACACATTGAAGGCAAGAAGTTGGAGATAGTTCCCGTGAATTCTTCACTAGTTGTAAGAGTTGATGGTCATATACGACAAGTTCCAGAGGAGTCTTCTATCACTATCAGCCAGTCCACTGGGTAAATACTGTTATTCATTGAAATAATTTAACTAATAGTAATCTAATTTCTAACGTATCACCTACAGTAATGCCTCATGTATTATCGTACTCAGCAGTATCCCATCAACTATTAAAGTCAGTCGGAGTCAAAGAATTGTTTCCGTCTTAGCCTCACAAAAGGGTGTTCGTGTGTCTTCTGATGGACGTAAAGTATCTCTCAAGGTTTGTACGTTTTACCCGTGTCCTCAATGGAAAAGAATCATTTCTGTTTAGTATGAAAACAATATAAATTCTTCCTTTTCTCATATTTGTCGACATATTGGTTACTTATGGTTTTATTGGACTATTAATGTTTCAGATAACCCCATTCTACTACTCCCACGTTTGTGGTTTGTGTGGAAACTTCGACGGCAAACAAGGAAACGAGTTTCAGAGTCCTAGTAGGACCGATCGCTCCGACTCCAGCTGTCTCGTCCTCGATTACCTCGTTCCAGATAGCAAATGTGACTCACAAAGTATCAGAAAGGAGTGTCAGCAACCACAGTCTTCCTCGTGTAAGTGCTCTTGTGGATGTTGAACCTCTATTGAAATGCAAATTCAAGCATTCAAATTAAATTAGCGATTTGTTATCCTTAATGATTCAAGAAAACAATTGATTGAATTGTTGATTGATTGATTACTTATTCACTGTTTTACGTCCTGTCAAGGCTCATATTTTAACGTCCTTAGATGTTCGCGAAGTGTTCTACCTGCAAACAAAAGTATCTCGTTGTTGGTTGTTTTTGTAGCTGGATGCCAGCTGGAAAGCAAAACCATTAGAAGAACCCGTCTACACAAAGGAGAATCCCAGCTCTGTCTCTCCCAGGAACCCGTGAAGAGCTGTCCGAGTCAGTGTAAACCAGTGGACCCAAAGTCTACCCCCGTCCGTATGGCTTGTTTCCCTCATGACAGCGCTAAAGCAAAGGAGCTAGAGAGAGATAGCTTCAAGCGCCCTCTTGATCTTAAGGCCCAGCAAGCAGACTATACCGAGTATGTCCAGGTTCCAAGGAGCTGTGGAGAAATGTAATCACTTTCCGTCACAGAACGATCACGTGCACGCTGTACAACCTCTGGTGGTGGTACGAGGACTTGTGACATGTAAATAAAGACAGTCCTTACTGGCGGCTTATTCTTCCAAGAAGCGTTTGCGTTGGAAACATAGTCTTGTAATAATTAAATTAGACATTTGCATTATTTTAACAAGTTTTATCAGGTTATGTAATTGTATTTTTTTTTAATAAATAAATTTCTGTAAGTTGTATTTTTTACGGACTACTTCTTTTAGCGCAGTTATACAAGTAGTTGTTTGGCTGTAGTATATATAGAACCGATCAGGTATAGACAGGTCATCGAAGAGCAATCAACCCTTTCGAACACGATTTTTTCTGGCCGTACTTATGACTGAGACGAGTTCAAGCCACGTGGGAGAAGAGCGGGCTTTTCATGCTGCGCCTAGAGGTTCACAACACGGGCCCGTTCAAGATTCCATGGATGATTTTACGACTGCAGAAGCATTGGATATCTTTTCTGACAAGCTAGAGAGAGCGCTGAGAAGGCAGAAACAGGAGATTGTCAACGAATTGAATTTGACTTCAAAATCTACGGAGAAAAAGAGCAAAGAAAAGAAACAACAACAGGAAGCCTTATGAGCGTAACAACCGTTCGTATTCTGGACAAGATTCGCAGGGACTTCCGGGACAGTTTTTTCGTCCGCATGGGCAGGATTTTGGATCAAGTTGCACCAGAGCAGAGTATGGAAGATATCCCTATTATCAGCCGTTCACTTCATCTCAGCAATGGTACAGAAAGGCGGCATCATCTTCAAGTGGAAGTAGCGGAGCAGCAGCCAGGAACATCTGCTTCTACTGCAACAAGTTCGGACACTGGGCCAACAAATGTCCGGAAAAGGGAAACGGCAGTTTCACAAACACAGCATCAGCAACAGCATCAGGCAGCAAACAATGACTTGGTGAGAGACTGTATTTTGTACAATGTGTTTGAATTTAAAAACTCTACTTCCTCCAAAGTTAAAGGCAATTTAAAAATGCATTCAGATTTTTGGGAAAACCAAATACATGCTTCAGATTTTATTATGAATGTTATACGGTATGGTTATTTTATTCCATTTGTAACTGAGCCGATAGCAGTGTTGCTGAAGAATAACAAATCTGCATTTCAGCACAGAGATTTTGTGGAGTCTGCTATTAATGAGTTATTAGTTTCAGGAATAGTTGAGGAGCAGACAGATAAACCTTTTGTTGTTAATCCTTTATCTGTAGCTGTTAACTCGGAAGGTAAATGTAGGTTGATTTTAGACCTTAGACACGTTAATCAATGTATTGACAAAAGAAAATTTAAAATGGAAGGTATTGTGCATGCATTACAAATGGTTATGAAAAACGGATTCATGTACAAATTTGACTTAAAGTCTGGGTATCATCATGTGGATATTCATAAATTACATCAAAAGTATCTAGGATTTTCATGGAAGTTTGAAAACAAAACCAGATATTTTATTTTTACATGTTTACCTTTTGGATTATCAAGTGCTCCATATTTATTTACAAAGTTACTCAGACCTTTGGTCAAATTTTGGAGATGTAAAGGATTTAAATGTATTGTTTATTTAGATGACGGATGGGGTATAGCTGAAGATTATGCTACCTGTGTAAAGGTTGCTATGGAAGTTGAAAAAGACTTGCATTGTGCAGGTTTTGTAGTGAATAAAGAAAAGAGTGATTTTAAACCTAAGCAAGTTATTAAGTGGTTAGGTTTTGTATGGAATACAAACTATGGAACTCTTGCAGTACCAGACGAAAAATATTTAAAATTTCAGGAAGATATTAAATTTGTTGCTCATAACAAAAATTCTGTTACAGCAAGACAGTTGGCTAAAGTTACGGGGAAAATTGTTTCATTTTCATTTAGCCTTGGTAATATTTGTTATATTATGTCTAGATACATGCACATAGCTATAGCAGAATGTTTATCTTGGGATCAGCTTATCTTATTCAATGATAATATACTTCAAGAAATTATGTTTTGGTTAAACAATTGTAGATTTCTAGCCAGAGTGTGTCATTTTGTAAGTGATAATCCTCCTGAGCAGATTTTATATACAGATGCAAGCAACACGGCAGGAGCAGGTTATTCTGTTAGAACTTTTAATTCTGTAGTTCATTACATGTGGACACCTGAGCAGAGGTGTCAAAGTTCTACATGGAGAGAACTTAAAGCTGTACAAATTACATTAGAAAGTCTTAAGAATATGTTGAGTAATAGGTTAGTTAAGTTGTACACAGATAACCAAAATGTTGTAAGAATTGTAGGGAAAGGCAGTATGAACAAAGAATTACAAAATTTAGCACTGTCAATCTTTACTGTTTGTTTGCAGAACAAAATTAGATTAGAGACAGAATGGATTCCAAGATATGAGAATGAAATTGCCGATGCTTACAGTAAGATTTTTGATTTTGATGACTGGTCAGTGGGTGATCATATTTTTGAATTGTTTAATAGGAAATGGGGTCCTTATGAGTATGATTTATTTGCAGATTGTAATAACAATAAATTGGAAAAATTTTATTCCAGATTTTGGAATCCAAATACAGCAGGAGTAGATGCTTTTGGGTTTGACTGGTCAGTTGGTAATAATTGGATTGTACCTCCAATTAATTTGATTGCAAGAACGATTAATCATTTGAAATTGTGCAAAGCAAGAGGGACTCTTATTGTTCCAAAGTGGCCGACAGCAACATTTTGGCCTATTTTGGTTAAACCAATTTCTGGAAAATTTCAAGATTTTGTTAAAGAATGGGTGGAATATTATAAGCCTCATATGTTTTTTCAGAAAGGGTCTCATGAAGAGAGCGTATTTGCTGAACCACAATTTCAAAGTAACGTGTTGATACTTCGTATCGATTGTACAGATTTCTGAAAAGTTTTTGCTTTGGTATTCCTTATTTTATAATATTATGCCTTGATTGGGCAATATGACTAATTTAGCCTTGATGAGGCATATGAACTGTTTAGCCTTGATGGGGCGCATATGAATTGTTTAGCCTTGATGGGGCATTGTGTTTGATTTAGCCTTTATGGGGCATATTGACTTAATAGCCTTGATGGGGCATATACATGATTGATTTAGCCTTGATTGGGCATTGTGTTTGATATAGCCTTGATGGGGCATTATGTTTAATTCAGCCTAGATTGGGCATTTTTCTTTTTTGGCCTTAATTGGGCATTGTAGTGTGTATTATGATAGTTTTATGTCTTAAACATTATTTAATTATTTATATTTTCAGCTTGCATGTACATTCTCACATTGGAAAGAAATTAGAGAGATTCAAGATCCAAGACTAAAGGAAACAGTGTTGGGAATGGGTAATATAGTACTGAACAGCAGATCTGAAAATACCTATAAAAAGTATAGAACTTATTTCCTGAAATTCAAGGCTTGGTGTAAAACATTTGATTTTCAGGATTTACCTGCTTCACCCTCTACAGTCGCAGTTTATTTATCTTATTTGATACAGATCAATTCTTCAGCAGCGGTTATTGATGCAGCATACTATAGTATTCAATGGACTCATTGCATAAACCTGTGTAACAATCCGTGCGATAACAGTCTAGTGAATTTAATTTTAGAAGGCGGAAAAAGATTAAGGTCCAAACCTATAGTTAAGAAGAAACCTATTACACCAGAAATTTTAGAAAAAATTATGGATAAGTTTTCTCAGGTTGAAAATTTGTATCACTCCAGACTTGTTTGCATGGTACTAGTGGGTTATGCTGGTTTTCTGAGGTACGATGAACTTGTACATATTAAGATGTGTGATATTAAGTTTCATCAATCTGGTTCACATATTGAAATCAAAATTGAAAAAAGTAAAACAGATGTGTTTAGACAAGGTAACATAGTCGTTATAGCTAAAACAGGAAATAAACTATGTCCTGTTAGTTATCTTGAAAAATATATATCGTACACTGGTCTTGTGTTTCAGTCTGAAGAATTTATTTTCAGAGCAGTCACATTTTTTAAGAAAGAAAATGTTTACAGGTTGAGTAAAATAAACAAGCCTTTGACATATACTAGAGCGAGAGAACTTTTGTTAGATGCTCTTAAAACTGTTGGAGTTGATTTCAAAGAATATGGTTTGCATAGTTTGAGAAGTGGGGGAGCTACAGCAGCAGCTAATAATAATGTTCCAGACAGACTCTTTAAAGTACATGGTAGATGGCGTTCAGAAAATGCAAAAGATGGATATGTTTTGGACAGTATTAATGAAAAGTTATCTGTTACTTTGAATCTTGGATTATGATATCTTTAATTTCTTAATTGCATAATTAGTATACCTTTGGTGTCGAACTGGTTGATAGCTCACTCACTCTAACACCTGTGTTGTTGTTATTTATAAAATACTTAGAATAGAAATACTTTATGTTCGGATGAGTGAAACGAAGGAGAACATAACGAATAAAATGTGCATGCAGCAGTGAAAATTCTAGAACATGTTTGTGTGCTTTTGTTATACAGAGTTTTCTCTGACGTGTTAAATAGCAGTACCATGGAATGGTATTAAACTTTCATCTGAACACTTGGCAATGCGTGATGGAAGAAGACATTTGTTGTAAGATGTCAGTAAACAATTTGATGTCTCATGTTTAGTCGGAAAGTCAATGCCCTGAACATTGTGTCTTGATATTACATTCAGAATGTACAGTAAGGATGGTAAACAGCAATATCTTTTTCATGTACAGTGTGTGTATAGTGCCACCTTTCCGTACCCATATTAGCATTATAAAGATAAGCAAAATCCCCATTCAGCACTTATATTCTCTCAAGGCACGACTTTATCGCCAGGTGCTCAACAGTGCGATTATTATAAAATTGCTTTACATGACTGAAGATTAAAAAATAGTAATTGGTCAACTGAAAACTTAAATCTAATATTACATACATGTTGTTTTTTCTCCTCTTTTCTTGAGAATGCCGATACAGTACTGTAGTCAATACAGAATCTGAAAAACCTACCTGAAATCTACACGATCCAGTAAACGGACATGACTGCGTGTGAATAAGGGCATTCCTTTAACACTTTCTAACTGCTTTCAAACGCATTGTTTAGCTAATCTAATAAAAACTGAAATTCAAAACTATGTTGAATAACTTCTACATTATATAAATAGTGCCTGTTTTGAAATTGAAATTGACAAGCAGGTGTCAATTTCAACGTTATCCTCCCAAACAGGAACTATTCATTTTATTATACTGAATGTCTTAATTTTAGAAATCTTTTACTGCTTTTATATAGAAATGACGTGAATTCTACGGCGAACCGTACACGCATAATTTACGCACATGTAACAATTCGTTTTGTTATACTTTCATGTTAAATACTGAAATCTGATTGGTTAAGACGCAGTTCTTAATCCTTTCTATTACCCTCAGCGTTAGCAACGCACTTAGCAACGGGTAACATTAAAAAATGTTACATGCGCGAAAATTATGCGCGTACGGTTCGCTGTAGAATTCACGTTATTCCTATATAAAAGCAGTAAAATTTTCTTAAAAATTAAGACATTCAGTATAACAAAATAAATAGTGCCTGTTTGGGAGGATAACAGTTGAAATTGACACCCCTCGAAAACCATTGTCAACCTCCGCTTCGCGTCGGTTGACAATGGTTTTCTCGGGGTGTCAATTTCAACTGTTACCCTCCCAAACAGGCACTATTATTTATATATTGTTACCCGTAGCTAAGTTTGTTGCTAACGCTGAGGGTAATAGAACAGATTATCAACTGCGTCTAAACCAATCAGATTTTAGTATTTAACATGAAAGCATAATAACATTCATTGGTGTCTCTTTTGTTCTTGACTTTGCATGGACTGTTTCATGGTGAATCAAAACTAAGCATCATTGAGAGCACGGACTCCACGAACTTGCATGGGCTGACCTCATTCATCCAAGTAGTTTTAATAACCCTGGTAACTTTTACACATAAATGGGAGAATCGGCTGTTCCTTCTGTCGTATATGCTGATGGGCAAAATCGATAATTCGTACCTGCTGGACTTGATGTATACATACCAACTGCATTCTTTCCTCTTTTTTATTAACAGACTTACTTCACTTGATCAATGCAAACCTTAAACCACCAATTCTACTGGTATTCTTTTACAGGAAATATATATTGCACCCCACATTTTCTTCTGAACACAGCATTTGAATTCTGATTCTTAATCACAGAATATGTCAACAGATAACAAATACCCATAAAGCTAATTAATTGGTTTACAGTAAGTAAATGTATCTTACTCCCACAACAAAACAGAAGGGACAATTATTGACAAAGAAAGACAAAGATTAAGAAAACATATGGATGACATTTAATATAATAACAGATGGAAAATATAAATATACATGTATATTCATAACTCAAAAATTCTTTTTATATCTTGCTAAAAGTCCACAATTTTCATAAACATCATCAAAAACAATAAAGCTGGGAAGCAGTAACTTCCTAATATGTCCATTCCTAGTCACTAATAGTCAACATATCTTGACAACACAGTGGAAAAACTTGCACATCCAGACAAGTCCTTTTCGGTGTTCACTTGTTGAGACTGACCATAATAGATGGGCACAGCTGCCACCTGACCCAGACTTTGACTTTGCTAGTTCAAGCTTCTCCAGTCTTGGTATCATGATAACTTAAGACCCTGTAAGTTTGTCTGTAGGTTGAGCTGCTCTTTTGTTTGTCGAACTTTCTCTGCACTAAATGCTTCTTTGTTGGCCTTTTTCTCCACTCTTCTTTCCTTTGAATACAAATATCCTCTTTTGTCAATCAGGATCAAAATTTTAAACTTTAAGCTAGATATTATATCTCTAGAACAGATCCCAGTCACTGATTCACCTTTATTTTTTTATGTTTTTGATAGATGTACATCACTTTTTCTGTCTAATATAAGACTAATTTGGTGTCTCTGTATACAACTACCTTAACATCTACCTTATCAACTATCTTATTAAAGGAATAAGGAATCATTCTTTGAGTATCATGAGGTGATAATTTCGGTCGGGGTGTGATCAAATCCAATAAAGCCCAAAGGGCTTTATGATAGATTTGATCACACCCTGACCGAAATTATCACCTCATAATACTCAAAGAATGATTCCTTATTACTCATATTAATATACTTTTATGCCATTGTTCAATTAAATATTTAAATATAAATAAGCAAATCCCGCTGGCGCCTCAATTATACGTCATTTGAAGTTATGGGTTTTATAGTACAAAATCGATACATAGTGTTATCAAAGGCAAAGACACTGGAAAATGTAAATATTTCAATTTAAGACCATACATCAACGTACCTTTCTCTCCTGCTTGGTGGCCTGCTTCCTCTGTTTCCGTTCCTCTGCTGTCTCATTTTTCGGCCGGTACGTACTGGCTTTGTCAGCCCGCCTACTCTCCCTCATTTCCTGTTCAATCTGTTTCCGCGTTAATCCTGGCTGTTCTAACACTCCCTCTGGAATCATCAGCCGAGATGTCAATTTGATTTTATCCTGTAAAATCACATCTAATGAATTTCACTGAATCACTGAAAACATTACTCTTTGGGGCACAAATTAAATTTCAGTCATCCAAAGCAGAATCTTTATATTAAAAGAGGTATGGGACATCTCCATATTATGATGTACATATACTTTCTTTCCAAATAAACAGCAACATTTAATATACTGCAGATCTGTACATCATGAGTTCAAAGTTGACTAGGTTTTTGCAAATATTCCAATAAGAGGTATATAAATTTCACAGTGCAATTAATGCTTGAAAGAATTGTAATGAATTGTAAAAGTCAAAATTTTAAAACACTTACTAAATTTTGAACATGATGTATTTGCATTTATGTCTAAAGGTGTCCTATATCACCTTCATACTTGTTAAAACTCTTAAAACTAAAAAAATTCTATATAATAAAGCTGAACATACTTTTCCTGGTTCCTCTATTAACTTGGGGTGGTTATAAAGATTTGAATATGTACCTGCAAAAGAAATAAAACATGATTTAGAGTAATTTTCAAATCACACAAATTAACAGACACGAGGACTTTATCTTCCTCTCTAGCATACTTAAAATGGATTCACAGTCCCATTTCTCCTTAGGCTTCTCTATCACCATGGGTACAAGGTCACCCCCACTGTCAGACTCCTCATCACTTTTGACCTCAATCCCAAGGTCGTCAGGTCGTTCATCATCCATCACAGCATGCAAGGTTCTACGACTGCAGATGAAAATTATACCAAAACCTTACTGCATAGTTTGCTTTAAACATGCATCTCCTTAGTATGATCCAAAGACAAAGAGAAACATATTCTCATTTTCATAAACAAATACTTGCTCTTTAATCAACGCTTAATATTTACATGTATGAAATCACTTTTCATAACTAATCCCTATTTATTCTGTGTTAGCGATACACATTTTATTATATTCGGTGAGCTCACTTATTCTCTTGTTGTTTTTCAAAATCTTCCAATATTGTGTCCAGCATGTGGCTGCCTTGTCCGACGTAACCATCGACATCTTCATTATCTAGAGCACCTATTTCTGTGTCCTCATATTGCTCATAAAGCTGAAACCAAACAAGTCCATAACCTCAGACATATAATTGATAGTTTATAAAGGCTGTTAAATATTGCCTGTATAAAATGCAATACAAGAATTTCTATACTCCTCCCATATATGAACCATTCCAAGTCTGAGATTCTAGAATTACAGTTGTTGCCCTTGATAAATGTGATGTGGAAAACTATTAAGAATGGCTATTTTTAGAACTGAGCAGTGGGAAAATGGCTTTAAAAATACAAAGACTAAAGCATCAACATAAAGTTTTTACAATATTCTGTGTCAATGAGATAAAACAACACCAAGAAAATATTTTGGTTTGATTAAAAAAAGGTTAACTTTTAAATCACAATGTGCTTTACTAAAATTTGATACACACAATTACTGAATCCCTTATGTGTGGGACTTTCAATTAGGCACATATCATTTAGGAAATAAAATGGAAAATGATTTGGCTTAAAAAAAATAAATATTTATAACTTTTTCTATATCTGCCTAAAAACTGTATATCATTTTGAAAATTAGAAATGATTTTAAATATAATCACAAACCTTTTCAAATCTATCATCTAGAAGAGTAAGTCCATCATTTCTCTTAATTACTGAGGACGACATTGAATAATTAGTGAACCGGGACTTTGTTTCTTCATCCATAAACATCTTTTCTCTGTCATCACTTCCAAAGTCATCATCAGAAAATTCACATTCATCAGAGTCAAAACCATCATCAGATCCATTTCCTCTGTACCAAAAAACAGTATAACTTGAACCATCCGTCATGATCAGAAAAGAGAGCAATTCAAAAATATTCATTAAATACATAAAAACTTTTCTTGCTTTTCATTTAACATTACTGACATGTATACTAATGTTTGCAGTATTAAAATCTTACTCATATCCCTCCTCGAATCTAGGACCATCTCCTGTGTTTGCCATTGATATGAAGTCATCCTCCAGCTGGTTTTCTGGGTCATTGTAGTCAAAATCATCATCCAGGGCCGCCACAATATCCGGATCCCAATCAGGTCTGGGGCCTGTAAAAAACAATTCAATAACCTTAGTATCAAACAAAACTAAAAACAAAGACAGAGTGCAGTGGAAAACTTGGTTCATTGTTTCCCTATTTACATGTATGTAACAATTTTGTTTTGGTACAGTGACTGCTTTATTCACATTTCACAATATTTTTTATTATTTTACATTGGAATTATCAACATAAATATCCAATAACCATGCTTATAAAAGGAAGAAAACCTTCCTAGCATGTCAAGTAAGCAAGTGAATCAGGGTAAAGCTTTTCTGTGCCTTTTATTACAAATGCACACACCTCTGATAGGCACTGCTTCATTCAGAAGTCCCACACCCTTCTCCAGATCAGTGGCAAATACTGAGGAAGGAAGATTAATCTTCACATTCTGAAATGCAAGGGATAATCTTTAAAACTATGTAGGAACCAAACCAAGGTGTAAATTGCAGTTATAAAGCTGCTTTGTCCAATGTTTTGGCCATTACAAAGTCTATAATAATTTTGAATACATACAAATCATCAGAAAAAGTTAATATAAACTATCACCTATACATTTACACCTGCAGATTCAGTCTCTTTTCAAAGGTAAAAATATTTCATGTACAAAGTTTTTTTTTTTTTTGCAAAGCGCATGCATCATGTAAGTGTGAACAAAAAAAAAATCTGGTTACTTTCCCAATTGCTTATTAATAGGTATTTCTACCCAAACATGCAGCTCTATCAATGGTGCCAAATTATTAAAATTTTGGTTTGTAACAAAATATTTGATCAGCTAGGAGAATTATTTCATAAAACAAGAGGCCCATGGGCCACATCGCTCACCTGAACAGCAGTTCCTTGTAACATTGCATTCGTAGCATATGCTTTTTCTATTTTAAACATTAAACCCCTTTCTGGGGACCCAGGTATGGTCCGAGGTTTATGGTTGGCTTGAACAACATAAATAGTAACATAGGAATGAAAATGTGTAGCACTGCGGTGGGACCGCACGTACACAACCTGAAAAACTGAACGTAGAAGAGTTCCACTTCAAGAGGAATAACTCTCAGACTGTACAGAACATCAAGAAAGATAACTCTTGGTTCCACTACATTAGAGTTTACACAATTTGAGGATCCTTGCATAGTAATCTCACAAACTGTAGCATTATAGTTCTCGAGAAAAACTTTTTAAATACATTTTCAATATATCTTTCTATGTTAAACTTTGAACCCCTCTTGGGGCCACAGTATTAGTCCAGTGCTAAAGTTTTAATTATTTGGAATCTACATTATTTAAGGATGCTTGCATAGTTATCTCACAAGCTGAAGCATTATAGTTCCCTAGAAAAAGATTTTTCAACATTTTCCCTCTATATTTCTATGCTAAACTTTGAACACCTCTTGGGGCCCCAGTATTAGATTGAGGTCACGGCTTTTATAATTTCGAATCTACACTATTTGAGGGTGCTTACGTAGTTATCTGACAAATTGATGCATTGTAGTTTTCAAAAAGAAGATTTTTAAACATTTTCCATATATACCGGTACTTCTACATTTAACTTTAAACCCATCTTGGGTCCCTAGTATTAGTCCAGGGGTCACTATTTTAAAACTGTTGAACCTTCATTATCCAAGGTTGTATGCATGATAGTAATCTCACAAATTGAAGCATTGTAGTTCTCGAGAAGAAGATTTTTTAACATGTTACCTTTATATTTCTATAATAAACTTTGACCCCATCTTGGGGCCCCAGTATTGGTCCGGGGGTCACGATTTTACCAATTAGGAATCTACATAAGCGAAGGATGCATGCATAGAAATTCCACAAACTAAAACATTGTAGTTCTTGAGAAGAAAATTTTTAAACTTTTCCTTTATGTTTTTTAAAATGTTTAAATTTTGAACCCCTCTTGGTGCCCATCAATATTCCGGGAGTTACAATTTTTTGAATATACATTATTTAAGGATGTACATGTATGCATAGTAATATCCTAAACAGTTGCACTATAGTTCTTGAGAAGAAGATTTTAAAACATTTTCCTACATATGTTAAAATCTAAACCCCTACTGGGGACCCACTTTTTGTTCGGGGGTCACGATTTTTACAATCTTCACAATATATACAACCTTTTGTGTATGTATTGGCATTTTTGGTGAAGTGGTTCTTGAGAAGAAATTTTTTAAACATTTTTCATATGTAGTTCTATGTTAAACTTTGAACCCCGCCTGGGGCCCCAGTTTTGGTCTGAGGGTCACAATTTCTACAATTTAGAATCTTCACTATATATACAAGCTTTTGTGTAAATATTGGCATTTCTGGTGCAGTCGTTCTTGAGAAGAAGATTTTTAAAACATTTTCCTATGTATTTCTATGTTAAACTTTGAACCCCGCCTGGGGCCCCAGTTTTGGTCTGAGGGTCACGATTTTTACAATTTAGAATCTTCACTATGTATACAAGCTTTTGTGTAAATATTGGCATTTCTGGTGCAGTGGTTCTTGAGAAGAAGATTTTTTAAACATTTTCCATATGTAGTTCTATGTTAAACTTTGAACCCCGCCTGGGGCCCCAGTTTTGGTCTGAGGGTCACGATTTTTACAATTTAGAATCTTCACTATATATACAAGCTTTTGTGTAAATATTGGCATATCTGGTGCAGTCGTTCTTGAGAAGAAGATTTTTAAAACATTTTCCTATGTATTTCTATGTTAAACTTTGAACCCCGCCTGGGGCCCCAGTTTTGGTCTGAGGGTCACGATTTTTACAATTTAGAATCTTCACTATGTATACAAGCTTTTGTGTAAATATTGGCATTTCTGGTGCAGTGGTTCTTGAGAAGAAGATTTTTTAAACATTTTCCATATGTAGTTCTATGTTAAACTTTGAACCCCGCCTGGGGCCCCAGTTTTGGTCTGAGGGTCACGATTTTTACAATTTAGAATCTTCACTATATATACAAGCTTTTGTGTAAATATTGGCATTTCTGGTGCAGTCGTTCTTGAGAAGAAGATTTTTAAAACATTTTCCTATGTATTTCTATGTTAAACTTTGAACCCCGCCTGGGGCCCCAGTTTTGGTCTGAGGGTCACGATTTTTACAATTTAGAATCTTCACTATATATACAAGCTTTTGTGTAAATATTGGCATTTCTGGTGCAGTGGTTCCTGAGAAGAAGATTTTTAAAGACATGCACCCTATACTTATTGTTTTGCAATTATCTCCCTTTTGAAAAGGGCTGTGCCCTTTATTTTAACAATTTATAATCCCCTTTCCATAAGGATGCTTTGTACCAAATTTGGTTAAATTTGGCCCAGTGGTTTTTGAGAAGAAGTTGAAAATGTGAAAAGTTTACAGACGGACGGACAGACAGACAGACGGACGGACGGACGGACGACGGACAACGGGTGATCAGAAAAGCTCACTTGAACCTTCGGTTCAGGTGAGCTAAAAAATATAATTTGAAGTATAAACTGTTCAAACCTAGTTTGAATTTGTATAAATTGGGTAGCTACTGAATTCATTCCTAACAACAATAAATATAATAGAACAGTTCAACCATATATATCCCAATAATATAGTACTGTTAATTTGTCAATAAATGTCATTTGTTGATATGATTAAAAATTCCCCATTTCCAACTGAATAACTAAGTACCAGTACCACTCCAAACTGATAATGAAGTTAGTTTGGAATTGTTTATTTTGTTTATATACATGTATATTACTATCACATACTGACATCCCATGGTGTCTTACCTTGTTCTCTCTTGGCACATGCTCTTCCAACTCATAAACTTCATTCACATCTTTTAAATGCTGCAGGTAATCATATTCATCGTCAAAAAATATGCCATATTTCTGTAGCTCTTCTCTCTTCTGTTCTGCACTTGGCTCCTAAATAACAAGAAAAGTTGTGATGTCTGTCATTTGTTGGGTCAGTTAATATACTATATCGGTTTTGCAACCTAAGAATTAGGCCTGTTACCAAAGCCACACCAGAGCTTTTTAACAGTTTAACTTAAAACTTTTCATACAACAAGTCTTAAACATCTTCATTTATGGTTGACAAGCATACCTTTTTCTCCACTGGCAGAAGAACATGTTTGGATGATTCTTCATCGGCCTGGAGTGGATCTCTTTGACTTCTGTGTACCAAGTGAAATGTCACAGCACTCTTTTTGTCAATAAACTTCTTCTTTTTACCAGGCTGGATAACATAAGACAAGTAAAATTTAATCTAAAAAAAAATTCATCACATCTCGTGATCTTTTTTAATTTAATAAACCATTTGATATTTATCACATTATATTGTCCCTTTGGATCATCAGTTATAATTAAGTGCATAAATACACAACAAATCAATAAACGTTACAATTTACCATTGTTGTCAACTATAAAAGATCATTCCCTATCTTGAAGATTGAAGTTCTTCAGGAATCCATGTGGACATGTGTTTTGTCCATCGGATGTGACGTTTATTTTAACACTTTATGTATGTCTAGAGGGTTTCCGATTATTTTTACTATTTTTGATTAACCAATGGAAACTCGTGTATCGAACAAAAATAAGAACCTGCCATCTATGGGGTATTTTACGAAGGGAAATAATCTCATGAAAAAATAGATCCAACAATAAAAAACGTTTATGAAGATTTTACTGGAAAAGAAAGTATCACAATAATTTAGATATTTTATTTTGATAGAATTATGGTCAATAATAATGTATATTTAGTTACAAAAGAAAATTAAATCGTTGTTTACGTCACACATGGCGAACAATCTATCACGTGATAACCACCTTGCGCACTGTTTTATCTGAGGCAGTAGTTCGTCATTGTACGTCACGCCAGTACAGAGAGGCTTCCCAGATGCCAGTGCGCTATAAGCATTTGCACAATGTATGGAAGTCCGCCATTGCGGTGGGACAACATCGGTCAGAGAGCTGGCTGAAATTCGAAATTTGGGGAGCTTTAGGGCATCCTAATGCAGCACACTCCCCAAGATCTAAAAGAAAAGCTGCTGGAGACTCTTGATGATGATAACAATGTAAGAAAATCGCTGCAGACGTCATAATTTGCAAAAATCTCCATCTTGTTCGTGACTTTCTCTATGTGTTTGTAATGGGACAAAAGTTTTGTGATCAACTCTAGTTAAATATATGAAATATTGCATCAATAAAACAATTTATATGATATTTATATATATGGAACAATAAATAAGATATCTTTAATTTTGAGTTATTTTCAAGTAGAGGACATAATGATGGTAAGGAATTACGTATTTTTAATGCAAAGTGAGGTAACTGGGTTTAAAAACGAAAAGAAATAGAAATGCGGTGGTTTTGTATTCATAGCTGTGTATCTTTGTCTTGTTATTAATTTTTGGATTACAAAGATAAAATCTTGTTTGAAATTGTTTAAGTTTGTTTAAGAAACGGAAAAACTTAATTGATGTTGCATTTCTATAAGTAGAAACATTGTATGTGTGTATTTAATGTATGTTGTAAGTGATATGGGAGTGATTGGAAAGGAAAAACATAATATGCTAGCATCAGCACTTTTCATAGACCCTTGCTTTAGAAAGCACATGAAACCATTTGTCCCCACATGAAATAAGTATCCCCCCTCAAAAAAAAGGTTTACATTATCATTACCAAGTTGAGTAAAATCTTGTTTAAACAATATTTCATTTAAACCTTCATTTTAAACTACATTTAATCTTAACAAAGAAATCATCCAGCAATGATAAAGGAAAGACATCAAATTCTTGTTGTAAGCTTACAAGAATAAATACATTTGGAATGTGTGAACTGAAAATTCTCTTGTGGAGTCGAAAATTTGGGAGTGTGCATTTTACACAAAATCAGGGATTTGACCTCCTTCTTTCTCAGAATAGCTTTTGAGGGGGGGGGGGGGGGGGGTGGGGGCTTACTGAGATAATTGTCATATATTGTTTATATTATATATTAATTTTCTTTGGGGAAAATCAAGTTGATTTTGTTCAAATTTTTATTTGGAAGGGGGAGGTATGTTTTAGATGATGTGTACTATACATGAGACTTATGGAAATCTTTTTGAGTGCAAGTTTATTTTTGGCAGGTTATTGACATGGACGGAGTGTTGGCCGTCATCACGATATTGGAAACGTATCCGATCACAAGAGACGTACTTGAGGTAACCATATTAAAAATGATCTGAATTGCAACATACCTTAGTATCACATGGCATCAATGTAATTGTAGGTCAATGTTTTATGGCATTAAGTTAAAAGTTCTAAATGTTTTGAGTCAAACAAAATCTAGTTTTACAGTTTCTTTGATGATGGCTTGTATGTAATAACTAATATATTTCATTTCAATGGTTTAACTTCATTATTGCTTGTTATACATGTTTCATTATTGAGAGAGGAGAGAGAAATGTATTGCTTGCAATAGTGTCACTGTGTGATGAATAAATTTTGGGGAAGGGGGTGTCATGTTTTTTGGGAGTTGATTTTAATCAACTCTTCTATGCAGTTACTCTGGCAAACCGAAAGTGAAACAGTGTTTGGACCTAAGCACAAATCATCACCGCTGACAAGATTTATTTCTCAGAAATAATCGATAAATTTGCTGTAATGAATTCTGAAGCATTGTTTTTCTAGGAAACTTATTTATTAATACTTTGAAAATAGTCAGATTTTAAATGGTAGGAAACAATCAAGACATTTTTTGTAGTGGTATGTATTCTTACGCTAGAGTTTACTATAGTATCGTTCAACCAGACGATCGGTGGTTTCCGTAAATCTTCGACACGCAGAGAATTTCTCTTGCTTGTCGGAGATTAATGTAGACAGCCGAGCGTCTGTTTGAATGAAGCTAGAGTTCAATATTGCTTGGATCCATACAATTTTTCAGAAATATTTTGATTACTGATACATGTACATAAGTTGATGGAATTAATAGTATCTTAAAATATTACACAACATGATTCATATGGGGTTTTCTCGAAATTCTATTCGGAAGAGTCCGAGTATTCATATTATAAAAACGTGCGTAAATCAAATACATATAAGAAACCACTTGCCATGCAAAATAACGTTATCGTTGATTCTAAAATATTTACATTCTCCAGTGTCTTTGCCTGTGATAACACTACATATCGATTTTGTACTATATAACCCATAATACAAATGACTCCAAATTGAGGCGCCAGCGGGGTTTCCTTATTTACATTCAAATATTAAATCGTACGATGGCTTAAAATTATATAAATATAAGTAATAAGGAATCATTATTTGAATATTATGAGGTGATAATTTCGGTCGGGGCGTGATCAAATCTATCATAAAGCCCTTCGGGCTTTATTGGATTTGATCACACCCGACCAAAATTATCACCTCATAATACTCAAAGAATGATTCTTTATTCCTTATATAAATGATAATCGATAAAATCAACTCCCGTCAGTACTTCAGTACTTTGATTTCTATATGTTGAGCATTTCGGAGACTTTCCAGTTTTAATGCCTGAATATTAAGGTTATCTACAGATGTTGATTTGTATTTTAATAGGGACAGATAAAATGAAAATGTTCATTGTATGGACTAATATAGAGTTACAAATGGTTCTATCATTACTAAGAGAAAGATTTTGATTGCACGAAGCTCCACTCAGATGACTCGTGTATTTCTTATTCAAACAACACTGCGAAAGGCATATTTTAGTGAAAAATTTAAAAGGTTTGCTTAAGGTACCTCACTACACCCAGACTTATACTTTTTAGGACACTACATCACAAAATGGCGATTTAAATATTTTGTTAAACTGTTTATATCGTTCGATTCGGTTGTATATCGTTGTGGCTAAAGTATTGGACTTCTGAATCGCAGATCATGAGTTCAAATCCGCCTGGAGCTTTTGTTCATGTTTTTCGGAAGTGTAATTTTTCATCGAAAATTGCACATTTTTTGCCTATTTGACTTGCATACTTCTTATCCATTATGATATAGGGTGATTTCACCATGCATCGGACACCTTTGGATTTTTCCCTTTGTTCACGCATCAACTATCGTCCAAATATAAATAAAACTTGTTTTAAAAGTTGCAGGTTTTCCCCTTGCTTAATTATTGAAGAAAAAATTTTGAAATTGTTAAAAATGTAGAAAATAAAGCAAATTAATGAAGCGTTGAACTATTTCACCATGGATCGGACAATATTTACCAAGCATCGGACAGCTATAGCAGTGCAGTAGAGATTAAAAATAACAACATTCTCTGGTTTTAATGCAAAAATACAAAGGTTCTGAAATATTAATTTATTCAATTGCAATTCATATTTCTTTTAATGTAAGTCCTTAAATCTACTTATAGGAATTTAGACTAGTGCTTCTGTTTAAAGGAATATTTATCATAAGGGGTTCTTTATCGTGCCAGCTCCTACAGGAACTTTGGACTAAAAAGGGTGTGTCCGTAAAACTCGATTTTTAAGTGGTTTGAGGAAAATGTTTGTATCAATTATTTTTTAAATTTATATTTTACTTCACATTTAAAATATATCACAAGGAATGGGCACATAATCTCCATATTATTAGAAAAAATCATGCAGTGAAAACTGTCCGATGCATGGTTAACTTTTGTCCGATCCATGGTGAAATGAACATATGGTGCAATAATGACCTTGACATTAATTGTTCAAATTTCTTGGACTTATTTTAATCAAATTTTGTTTCTAAACTTACTTCTTTCTAATTATTTTAGGCAGAGAGTGCATTTTCACTAATTCACAATCAAACGCACAACATTCAAATAATGCTTTAGTGTAAAATCTTCGTAACTAAATTTTCAATAATGGCGTGTTTGATGTCATTTTACGATGTCTATATTGCTATTTCTTTGACAATGTGACTGTCAAATTCTTAATAATGATAAAGTTCATTTGTTCTAATTCAGGAATATACAAAACAACACATGAGCGCATGCACATTTATTTGTATATTTATAAACAAAGTTGTCCGATCCAAGGTATGTGTCCGATGCATGGTTAAATCACCCTATATCAGAATCAAGTAATTTTCTGCTGATTTGAGAAAATATTTCAAGGTGTAGTGAGACACCTTAGATAAAATCATTTCTGATGGCTTATTTTGTATTTTGCCAGTGAGTCCAAATTAACGAGATGTATGACTAGCATAGAATATAAGAACTTCTTAATGAAATAATTGAACGTATAACGTATATATATTATTAATTTATTTGAAACACTTTAAAAAAATTGATTTAAAGGGACTAAATTTGACATATCATAAATTGTATATTTTTAAAGCTAATTAAAGGCCAAACATTTTTATGGGGTGGTAAATCTCAGTGAGTGCGGGGCTTAATTTCTTCCGATGTGAATGCCTCTGGGGTTCCCAGTGTACCTGTGGCTGTAAACGCTGGAAAATCCTATACACAGGAAGCAAATTGATACGTAGAAATAAACAAGTCAAAGTTGACCTAAGTTGGAATATCTTATCAAATTGTGTCTGTTAGGCAGTTTTATAATAGAAATGAACCCTATCTAGACATTTTTACATCAGAAAAAACACTCAGTACATGGTTTTTTATACCCCCGCAAACGAAGTTTAGGGGGGTATATTGGTTTCACCCTGTCCGTCTGTCCGTCTGTCCGTCTGTCTGTCCGTCCGTCTGTCCGTCTGTCCGTCTGTCTGTAGACGCAACTTTGTCCCCCCTATAGAATTTTTTATTACTGCATGGAACAGTTTGAAAATTTGTACATATGTTGAACACCATCTGAAGATGTGCACCTGCAATTTTTTTTAAGATCAGACAAGATTTAATGATTTTATGACAGTTTTCATTTTCCTTATTCTATATATTGTACACTAATGTTGAAAAGTAAGGGAGGTAATCCTTACAGATTTTATTAATTAATTAATAGAAAACACTCTAAAATATATTTATATAAATACATCCAGATGGAGTTTTTTGTCTTTATGTCTTAATTGATAAAAAAAAGAAATATTTTTTATAAGTATTCTATCAACTGACAATGCAAAGTTTTTGTTTGTCAATGGAGCTAATAAGAACATCAAAGACAAGTGTGGCTGAATTCATTTGTCCCAAGGGAGCCATTATCTGAGCCATGGTTCAGATGGAGCATGTGTTTAGGGGAAATTGATAATCTGTAAAATGGGTGATGGTTTTGGGGCTATTTTAAAACTGTTTCATGTAAACCAAAAGGTCTATCATTATAAGGAAATAAATAATATAATTATTAATAAAGAAGTTAAACTATTTTTAGAGGTTGTTTAAATTTATTTGTCAAGTAATTTGATGAAGTGACCCTATTGGGCATTAATTTAAATGAAATTCAAAATTACTGATATGATTGAAGTGTTTTGGCAATTTTAAAATTGTTTGTAATATTAAATTTTTTTTTCACATATTTTTACATAGTATGGTAATTATGGTAATGTTTTGGGAGTTTATTAAATTTAACAAGCCCATCAAAGAAAATCATAGTCCTATGGGATCAATTTTCTGATTTGGAGTTCAATTGTGCCATAGGAGAAAGTGAGGAAAATTTGAAACAACTAATTGCATCTGTCAAGACTCTTATTAGAAAGATATTGAAAGTTTTATCAACAGAAGAGCATTGCTTGGCTACCGGTATTTCTATTCACTGCAAAGGGAGGGTTATTGTCATTTTGTTGGTTTTTCTTTAAATCAATTAAATTAAAAAAATATATCATCAAATACATACATTTGTAAATGTATTACTGTTATAGATATGTATTTACAGTGAAATTCTGACAATTTTGATTTTAATTTTTCTTTGTTAACTTTTTTTTTTTTTTTTACATTTCTAGAATTTTTTTTTTTTGTATGTGTTCCAAACCTTAATTATTATTCAATTCAATTATTTGTCCCATTTGAAATTAGCCTAGCGGGGGTATTAGTCCCATTAGGACAGTTCTAGTTTAGCATTTGTTTGATTTTAACAAACAATTTCAGTATAAAACCAGACAATCAGCCAGAAAGCAGAAACATAGCATCGTTTTGGAAAGTGGGGTTGACTATCTTGACAAGGAAAAAAGAAAAAAAATGAAAATTCGCAAATCACAAACATCTTAATCTGTTGGGAGGGGAAGGGGAGTGCATATACCTATTTCTTAAATTTCACTGTTCATATCCCAATTTTCACTATAACACCGAAAGTGAGGGGGCCAACACTATGATAATTATTTAAGGTGGTATGGGACACCTGTTAATATTAAAGTGGATAAAAGACACTAAAATCCAAATACTTTCACGGATTTAGAATTTTAATATTTAACAATAACTGACCAAAAAATACATTTCCAAATTTTTTGGAAAGTTAAATATTATTAAAGACCAAGGGGAATTTGAACTCATGACGTACAGATCTGTAATTAACGCTCTTACTCGTTGTGCTACGCTGTTAAGTAACAATTTTAGGAAAGAAAACATTAATGATATTTTATTTGATTTATTGTTTATTTTGATATGAAGTACATCACAACATGGAGGTGTCCCATACCACCTTAAGAAAAATGCTGTGAGAAAAAGTAAGGGGGAGGGGGCAGGCCACGGAAGATCAAGTCAATCAAACTGAGCATTATTATTTCAAACTTCATTGACAAGCAGTATCATTTTGAAGTTTGTGGAGGAGGTTGTTGAATGTCCAACTTTTAACTTATTATTTCAAAGCCCCCAAAAATATATACAAACTATGCAAGAACCTAAGCTTCATATTTCACATTGTGAAGTCTGTGAAAATCTGTACCCATGAAACTTGAATGTCAGATGAAATAAATCTTCAACCTTCAGAACAGTTGCTGTTGTCATTGCCTTGTTTCTTTGAAAAATTGTTGGTATGGAAGTGACTTGATTTCAGATGTATTTAGGTAGTAGAGGAACAAATTCTTGATGGATTTCAGGCCTTTTAACTTGAGTATACTAATCAATAACCCAATGCAGGCCTAGAGTTTGCCTGCAAATTTCATTGATTTATAACAGGCAGGTAAAAACCATGGCAGGTGATATTGAATTTTGAATCCCAGTTGCTCTTCTTGTAAATGTGCATTTTCAAGTCTGTTTTTATTTTGTTTATGACTGAAGAAAAGCAATTTTTTGTTGTTGCTAAAATGTGATTGCTTTTATGTTAGTATGCTCATATCAGTATTTTAAAAGGGTTAGTCATGTTTAATTTTAATTAGACTATTTTGAAAACTGGTTCTATATTTCACTTTGAAATTATTGCACTTAGTATCAGTGCTTGTGCAAGGTCTTAAAAATGATTTGTACATTTGTTTTTCTCTGCAAACAAGTAGTGGCTTCTGATAAAAATCAGATGAAGATGTATAAATTAGTTCTTACATGCAAACTATTAGATGGCAGCATGAAACATGTCATGTCTAGTATTATTTGTTGATAATGAGTAAATGAGATAAAATTACAGACATGCCACTCCTGCTAATCAATAGTCTGCAATTGGAGAAACCTGCAAGATGTTGGCATTTAAAGGACTGATGACAATGTTTACAGTGTGCAAGGAATATTTTGCATCAGGTCTCGATAGTATTATTTGATTAGCAAATCTTTTCAGCCCGATTTTTCATCAGCAGAGACAAAATAAGAAAAGCTTGTATAAAAAAGTTACATTCAGTTGATGTCTTTTCGAACTACAGCATTGAGTTTACTATGACCTAACCAGTTGTTTAATGCTAATTAGTTTGTTCCGCTTTCCCTCATAAAAAAAGGATTTTTTTAAAAATGAATGTTTCTGAAAACATTTAAGACTCAATTTGACATTCGAATATTGAGATTGAGATTTTACAACAAAACTCTATTCTTTAGCTTTAGCTTTCCTATTACATTGTATAAATAAGGGTATATGTGATGTTAAAAATCATAATGAATTTTTTTAACTTTTCAGCAAACAAGGATTGGAAAGTATGTTAATGAACTCAGGAAGAAAACAGACAATGAACAATTGGCCAAGCGAGCAAAGAAGCTAGTAAGAAACTGGCAAAAACTCATCAACCCTGAAGTCAATGGAGATCATGGAGGAGTAGCTCCTAGTCATCCCAGTGTAGCAGCTTTAAGTGGGAATGGATCAAAGCCCTGTAGTCCAGCACTATCTCAGAAATCTTTATCACCAGTGGTCAGTCAGAATGTTGTGCGATCTAGTCTTTCAAAACAATATCCAGGATATAAACCGAATACACCCACCCAGAATTTCAACCAAAGTGTAAAACCAAGTACGCCCAAACTTCCGCAACCTCCAAGGAGTAAACCCAACACTCCAAACATGCCCCAGTATTTGAAATCTGGACTTTCTCCTAGTTTCAGTACAAGTGATCTTAAAGGTTATAGTACACCCAAGGCCAGCAAATTTCCGAAGCTTAACTCTGTTCATTCTTCCCCTGATCTATCATCCACTGTGATAAGTTCACAAACTGATCGACTAAGCAATAATGGCAGTCCTTCTAATGATGTGGAATTGAAAGGAAGGCTGTCAAGAAATGTGTCTCATGAGAGTCTTTCAAGTTTGAGTGGTAGTGTAAAAGATATTCCACAGCACTCACATTCCACAAGAGAAAATGGACGTTCTTTGTCTTCTTATTCAGGGTCTGTTCATGATGATCAAAGTTTAAACTCAAAAACAAATGTGGCAAATAAAAAGCGGACACGGAATGAAAACCAAAATGCGTCATCTAAAAGTGAGAGCATGTCTTACAAGACAGTTGCCAATGGATCTGCGGCACCTTCTCCTGTAATGTTCAGTGACAAAAGTATGCTAAACTCGAGTCGAATATCACCGTCCTCATCTACCTCTTTCAGTGGAGGTGGAAAACAGCAAACCTTGCCAAGTCGTCGAAATGCTAATCTTGCTGTCAGCACTGATACTCAAAAGCCTTTGGATAAGGCAATAAAGACTCCAAAAGTGAAAACTACATTACAAATAATTGCGGATTTGCGAGCTAAAAGCGGACAGTCAATTGGAAATCAAGTGATTCATCAGATTGAAACCAATCAAATTCAGAAGGAAAGTGATGTTCTACCCTCAGTTCTACCACCAGGTGCTCGACCTAAACGCCGTCGTAAACAGGAAGACCTGCAGATGTCATCCACACCTCTCAGGCCGCCATCAAGTCTAAGTCAAACAAAGCGGGAACTCGTGGAAAACTATCTGGAAAGCTCAATAACACCTAGCAGTGCTGTGGACATGAGCCCCTTTAAGTATGAGCTTTCTCAATCAGAATCTCTAGGCAAAGAGGAATCTAGCATAGATATTACTGACAGTTCAGAGGTTGACACAAGTTTCCGACCGTCTGAAGTTCAATCCAAGGAACATTATGATCTCCGTGACAGCATTAATACAGACACTGTTAAGAAAGAAGCGCCGCAGAAAGTACTCACTTTGGAAGAGATATACAGTCAGCTGAGGCCAATAGACTACAGTAGTGTGGATTATGACAGTATGGAGACGGAGGAGGAGGAGTGCGAGGTTCCAAAATGTGAGGAGGAAGTGAGTGAGAATGTCTTGGAGCGATTGCACAATTCAGAATGGAGTGAGGTGAATGGGTTGTATGATATCAATGGTGCTTGGAAGGACTGGACACAAACTGTTACAGTGGCATCTCACAATGATGAACCTCTTTATATTCTGCCATATGTTCTCACGGACGACTAGTGCAGAAGAAATCCGTGTTTACAACTAATTTCTATTTTTTTCCCTTTCTTTTTTTAATTTTATTATGAGTTAGTGCAAATAGATCAGATCAGTGCTTTCAAAATTTATGCAGATCTATGTAATATTTGTTGATATATTTAAAAGATCTTTAATTATGTGTTTGTATCTGTTCTTGTATTTGTATAACTTTCGAGGGAAGTAAAACAAATAAAGAATTAAATCTTTGATTTATATGGTGTTGCAATTTTCTAGCAATCTTTGTATCAGTTAGGAAAACTGGTAAATAATAAATCATTAATTTATATCATTTTTGTTTTTAATCAAATGAAAATGTATTTGAATCATACCGCAAATTTAGTAATGAACGGTTATTTTTAATGGAAAAGTTTTTTTGCAGATGAAAAGTTGTCAAGTTTGTTCAAACCATGACCCTTTTAAAAGTCAAAGTGCTATATTAAAATTAAAAAAGGCTATTATTTGTAAACTTTTATAAGAACGGTATTTATATACTTGTACATTTATTATCCTAATTTGAAATTTTGAAACCAAACTTTGCACAAGCATCATTGGGCAATCGGTATTTATTTCAAGTGTGTTTAATAAAAGGTCAAGTCCCTTTGCAGAGAGAGATAATTGGTTAATAATATATTAGTATGCTAGGATGGGACCACAATGTGTGGATAAATTTTTACATAAAATTTACAGGGAAAATCTTCTCAAAATCAAGTTGGTCAGAAAAGCTGCAACTTGTATGGAAGCATCCAGAGGTAGTGTAGATTTAAGTTTGTTCATATGTGGACCCAGGGGGTAGGATGGGGCCACAATGGGGGTCAAATTTTTGCTAAGGAAGTATAGAGAAAACATTCTTTAAAAATCTCAAACCCACAAAGGCCAGAAAAGCTGTTACTTGTTGGAAAGCATCCTCATGTAGTGTAGATTCAAGATTTATATAAATTATGATCCCAAGGAGTAGGGTTTAGTCACAATGCTGGGAGAATTTTTGGGTAGGACGATATAAAGAAATATCTTAAAATATTTTCTGGAAAAGCATTCAGCTAAAAAAGCTGAAACTAGTGTGAAATCACCGGCTGTGCAGACTAAAGTTTGATTACCAGTATATAAAATGGCCAATCCCTCCAACAACCCAAATTTATCAAGTCGTTAGTATTTTTGCAAAAAAGGTCCTTGTAACAAAAGCCAAATCAATTGATTACATAATGAAGTACAAAACAACTTGTTTTTTCTAAGTTTAATTGTTCAAATAAATGAGTAACAATACAGAGTAGTTTTAAAAATGACATGACTGTATTCTGTCTGTAAAATTTATTGATTCTAAGTATTTCTAGCTCCCAGCTAAACCTGGTAGAGATTAAAAACTGAAAAATTTGCAACTATTGTGAGTTGAAATCAAATACAATGTAAAAAAAATAAATAAAAATAAATGATATTTAAAATACGTGTACAAAAACAAGGAATTAATTTCCAGTATGAAGTAAATATTGAAAGTCAATTATGTTGCTGTACTAAAAAATACAAAAATGTGTACCTATTTGAAAAGACATGAATTCTCAAGTTAAAAAGGTAATGTAAAATAAATGCAGTTAGTATATTCAAAATATATGATAAGTTTTATATTGAACATTGTATATTTATTCCAATTATTTAATATCTAAATGCATTTCTGCTCATTCTAAGATACAGTAATAACATATGGTATATGACAATGCCCTACAACTCATACTATAACTATTTTCACTATTTGCTGACTAGTTTTGTACAGTTTTTATTTAGATCCTAAATATCATTCTCACAATCTTCCAATAAAATCAAATGTTCTACGTCTGTATTACATGTACTAGTATTGTCATCCAAAAATAGAAACCAATATCTCTCTACCCTGCAACTGCTGAACGTCAAAATGGCAATTTTTTTGAACAAGAGAAGTTGTCACTCTCATTTCAAATAGCGGGTTGATCACACAACTAAACCATTCATATGCATTTGAAACAAACAAAAACTGATTTGACAACCAATTGTGAGATTTTTAAAAAGATAAATAAAAGAAAAAGATCCAGCCATTTAATGGCTGTTAAAACAAAATATCACAGCCTTGGGCTTTAAAAATAAATAGGAAAGAAACTTAAACAGATAAAACGCCACCAAGACATGCCTGGGGCAACCAGTGCTGAGCCGCAACAAGTGCTTATGTACAGGTACATCACAGAGTTCACTATAACTATTCATTGTTTACAGATAGAAATAAATATCTCTACATTTTTAAAAAACCTGCAATCCTTACATTCATCTACAAACTATGTATAATAAATTAAATGAGTTTTACCTAACTACAGAACATCACAAGAGTTTTGGCATCATTTTTAGCCTGGTTATATCTAAAACTTTCTCCTCATGTTCAGACTGTTGATGAGTGATAGCCTGGCCACTTGTTTCTGCAGGTTCTTCTTGAGTTATTGGACTAAGCATGCGGTGCCTTTCCCCATGATTTGGACTGGGGGTATAGGCTGGTCTCAACACTGGCTGCATTCTTTGGTTTGGCGTAGATTTGGGGGTGATGTCTTGGCTTTCGTTGTCATAAGAATGACTGTTTCCTCTGACAGGGGTTCTCATGGCAGAGTCTTCCCTTCCATAACTGTTGGATCTACTCTGGCCCTGACCTTGAGGACTATCCACTGTTTCCCTCCTACTGCTTGGTGTTCTGGTGGACACATCATAACTGTTAGTATAGGGACTGCCTATTCTATCAGACACAGTTCCATTATTTACACATGGACTAGAGGATTTCTCTAATGTCCGTACACTGTTTACATATGGACTCCCTGAGGTATTCTGGAATGGACTTCCCGTTTTGTTCTGACTTCTTAATGAGTCCAAAAAGGGGCTGCGAGACTTTCGAGACACTGGTGTGCGAAAGGAGTCGGGCACATTTCGATGTGGAGAATTTACAGGTGAGTTTACTGTGGAGAAATTGACTTTCAGTTCATAAGTGTCATTCACTGTAGATTCTGAGGTATTTCCAGATCTTGTACTGTCATTGTCATTAACCAATCCATACTTCTCCAGATATTTTCTTGTGGCGAAGGTCATGTCATTGGGTGACATGCCCGTTGTGGTGACATCTGGTGTTGTGTCTCTGCCTTCACCCAGAACCTGACGCAGTAGATTTGCCTTTTGATTGTCCTTATTTCCCTTTAAACGAGACTGAGTTTGGAGTTTATTCAGTTGAGTAAGTTGCTCATCCTTCAGATACTTCATAGCCATAGCATTGATCTCCATAGAACAATCAGAGTCAGATTCAAACATCATAGACATGTAGTTTATTTTAGGAATGAATGTTGTCTCCACAGGATTCTGGCTTCCATTAATCCTGTAAATTAGACAGTTTAAAAAATCCAGTAAAATAAATCTTATCTTTCTAAATTTTTTTTACGTCATATTAGAATATCCAACAAGACATAAATAGCACTGACCTCATGGAGTTGAGGTACTGTCCCAGCATGACGCTCTGCTGTAGCGGGTCGTTCTGTAGAGTATCAGCTGTCAACTCTCCGGTCAACTCACTATCCTGATGCTGCAGGAGCTTGTGGATATTCTCCTGAAACACAAAAACACAATGGGGGCATTCATTCCAAAATACTGTTTTTCAAAGAAAAACAAAACACTGCACTGAATTACTTACAGAGTTCATCTCAGGACATAATAAATACACATAAACATTAGATCTGATATAAACATACATGTATCCAATAGTTAGATTACGAAGACTGAGAGCAGTCGGTAGTAGTTACCATTAGTTTGTCATAATACTCCTTGTTGTCAGCACTGAGTTGTCCCGGCCCTTCCTCTTCATCCTCGTCCTCTGAATCTCCACTGTAATGCTGCTGGTCTCCACACATACTGGCACTGATCGGGCTCTGGGAAATCTCACCAGACCCAGAGTCAGGAGATACTTGGGACCTATAATTTCAATTCACAGTGTTAATGCGTTGCAAAAGAGAATAACTGCTTTGTCAAACTTTTCACTAAGGAAAAGTTTTCAAGAGACCGATTATTCATGTGACCAAATAACTATGTAGACCTACAAGAAAAATAAGCATACCTTGATGGAGATGAATGGTAACTGGGCATGTCCACAATCATATCTGAGTGAATACTGTCCATGGTTTTGTTGTGAAGTGCGACATTGTTCACTACATTGTAAAGCTCTCCCTGGGTCATGTTCAAATCAAAGTCTTCTCTCTCTGTGCTGTTCATGGGCAAGATTCCCCTGTGTCTGATATCTGCTGGGGTACGGGCCTCATAGTTACTGCCTTCCTGGGAATGTGAACTGTGACTAGATCTATCACTCATCTGACCATTAGCAGGCTGTAACGGAGAACTTCTACTAGATCTGGCACTGTGCGGAGGTTCTCTGGACCTGGCACTGTCTGGATAATCCTGAGACCTGGCACTGTCTGGATGATCCCGAGACCTGGCACTATCTGGATATTCTTGTGATCTGGGACTATCTTGATATTCCTGGGATCTGGCAAGATTTGGATGCTCTTGGGATCTGGACCAGAGAGGATCGACAGGTTCTTGAGAAAGTGACACAGGTTTTACAGGACTTGTCTGAAGAGCTACAGAGTTTTTATCATTCTGGTTAAAGATGGTGGTGTTTGTTCCCATCTCACACTTCTGAACCGCCTGATCATTTCCTGTTGAGTTTTGGACGGATGACTTTCCTGCAGTAGAGTTCAGTTCTGTCATGGTTGTATATTGAGTTGATACACTCTGATTTTGTATCAAGGTCTGTATTTGTGCTTGTAATTGTTTCAGTTGAGCATCCTGATGCATCAGAAGTTGGTAGACCTCTTGGGGTACCTGGTTCCAGTTGATTCCTTTCCCAAATGCTGAAGACTGGAAGTCTGCATTGTCCTCTGCTGAATTATTCACCTTCTTTTCTGGTGTGACACTAAACCCACTGTCATCACTTGATCTTCCACTGCTGTCAGCTTGACTGCTTCTTGCCTCAGATGCATTGCGAGGAGACAACGTGGATTCCTGTGGAGGTGGCACTTGGGATTTTGTATTTGCAGTGTTTGTTTGGGATTGAGTAGAAACAATTTCCTGTGGTAAAGGCTGCATCTGTTGTGGATAATTTAACTGTTGAGCATTTTGCAACTGATTTGACTGGGACATCACAGGGAATGCCTGAGAATATTGAGGTTTTGGAGTGCAGTCAGGTATAGGCGCTCTGACACTGGGACCAGGAATACCATAGTTTTGTGGCTGCATTTGAGCTTGGTGTTGCATTTGAACTTGCTGCTGCATTTGAGCTTGTTGCTGCATTTGAGCTTGAGGACGAATCTGATTATTTTGTAATGGCATTTGGTACATGCAGTCAGGACATGAACAAGAATGTCTCAAGTCATGGGGTGGGTAGGAGGGTCCCCTATAGATGGGTCCAGTGTTTGGTGGTGGCCTGTATGGAGCACTGCTTGGTACTGGGTGGTGATACGGCTGTTGTGCCGGATAACCATAATGACCCTGAGGAACTGCAGTCATGGATCTTCTGTGGTGTTTAGTACTTGAAGGCTGAGGAAATACATTTGCACCATTCTGAGGTCTCTTCTGTTGAAGAGTGCCGTTGGATAAATAATTCTGAGCTAATCTACCATTCTGCATGGTTTGGTTGTTAGTACAGCAGGGAAGTGTACACTGCTGTTGTGGTTTTGCTGACCTCATCTGCTGTAAGTTTGGAGCACTGTGAAAATGACTGCCTAACTTGCTGTCTCCATTGGGCACTGGAGTATGACTAGAGGGAGGGTATTTCAGAGGTTGGTGAGAGCTGGACAGAAAGTCTTGAACATAATGAACCCCTGTTGGTTTGCCATGCATGATGGGAGGTTGTCTGGGTCCAGTCTCTGTCAATATCCCCGAGTTTTCGTCCCCAAATATCAGCGAAACCTCTGGCACCATGGGGACAGCTTTAGGCACCTATCAACATAATATTAAGGTTTAATCAGAGGTTCAAAAACATCATTAATACTGCAGTATTATGTATTGAAAATCTAGCAAAATAAAAAGAAATCTAAAAATGCAGACTTATAAAAACCATATATGAGTAGCCACTCAATAAGTTTAAAATGTTTTGAACAGTGATTTTTACTATTTCATATATTCTTATCTTCTTTCCATCATGTAGCAGTATTCCAATCAGAAAATAAATTACGATGTAAATCTTCCAAGTTATAAACTCAACTAAACAACAATGAACAGCATTCCATTGGAAAGCCTAGAGCTCAGGACATTAACACATTAATATGGTACCATAACATTTAATTGTTTGACAGATACCTGTGAAGTGTAGGGGGCTGGTCGAATTCTGGGGGTCATTTCTTCCAACTCTGCAGCTGATACTGGCACTTCAAGGTTTTCCTTCTTTAGTGCAGGCCTGCACAGTGTAAAAGCTTTAATTATCATACCATCCATAAAATAGACAAAATATAAATGTTTTACAGAATTTTACATTCAAATTTGCATAAAAATAAATTTTTCAAAATAATCTGTTCATTTCATAAACACTGAGTTTGACTAGTTTCTTGGGATTTATTCACCTTAGACTGTTATATTCATGTTGTGCAGCATCAAATGTCTCTCTTTTCTTCCCTGGCTTTGCTGAGCTTAGTTCAATTTCCACACTGTTTTGAGAATTGTTGGTAATGGTCTGTAAGAAAGTACACTGAGCCATATAACATTTTTTCACTCATAAAACAACTGTCATATAAAAAGACCTTTAAAACTGTTTTTAAAAATCCAAAACACAATCAAGCAAAAAAAAAAAAACCTGCTACAAACCTTAGGTAGACTAACAACTTCATAGCCTGTGTACAGATCAAACTGCATGTTTCCCTCAGCATTTTGAATGGTAACATCATAAAACTCAGGTTTGGAATGTAAAGGACTATATAGCACCAAAAGAAAGGGTTCCGCCACAGAACAAACTCTATCAAAGTAACAAGAATCACAATGAGTTAACACGAAGTCAACTTTCCCAATATTAAAGAATGCATTGACATCAAAAAGTACTGTACATAAAAGAATAATCTCTATTTCTATGAAGGAAATAAATTTACACATTATTTCTAATGTGAAATATCTTAGCATGATTAGTAATCCTTTCTAATGAATGCATTCAATGCAAACATATTTTTTTCCTAAACTCTAACATAAATATTACCTGTCATTTATGCTGGAGTTGAACAGGTATCGAATACAACTTGCCCAGACAAATGGGCTGTATACATAGGACACACCACTTATCCATCTGTAATCCGAAAAAAAAAATAAGAACATGAATCTGTAGATATCTTTCCTTTGAACAAACATTATCTGTTACTACCAAGATTCATCAAACTTTGCGAGATTTGTATAAAATCACAGTAAACCTGCCATACTTACATTCCCACCAATGGAAGATTGAAAACTTTGGGATCAGATTCTAGCACTAATAACACTTTCCTTGTGTGATCCATGGTTAGGTAGCTATGTGTTAGAAAAAATATATCAATCAAGTATTCATTGTTTCACAAATCAATATCATTATAGGTTCCCATGATTTAAAGTTGAGAATCATAAAAGAGCAAATTACAGCATCAAAACTGTTTCTCTACTGCTGAAATGTTATCTTTTAATTTAGGTTTGGAAAAGAAAAAACCAAATATTTTCTGGCTAAAGGAATGCCACTGTTTCTATGTGTCAGTAATATAAAGTAAAACCACATGGTTAAATGAACAGATTGATGATACCGGAATGTTTGGTAAGCTCACCCAGTTTTTGGTTCCCCCTGTAGATGACTAAGACTCATTGGCCCAGACAAGTTTTTGGACAATGCTGTTGGCACAATAGGAACTACTGGTATTGGTGTGACTTTAAATTCTGTTGCTAAGGTTACAACATCAAAGTCTATGTGATGAACACTCTTTTCACCATGTGTGTAAAAACTGCACCATCCTTTTGCTAGGAGAAAATTGCTGATTTCTATTGAGTCTTTACTACTAATCTTTTGCTGAATAAGCTGTAATAGACAACATTAATTTCAATAAATTTAATATTGACATTTGCTGCTCCAAAACAAATGTATTTCATGGTACATAATCTTTGAAAATGTATTGGAAATAAATTATTTCGTAAACTTCACATTACCCAATTTTTATAAAAAGTCCTCACCTTGAGAGCATTGAAATAATCACTTTGTGAACCATGACGGTTTTCTTTTGTGTTTCCAAACATCTGTTCAAATAAAATGAAAAATAAGTAGGATGTGGATTTGTAAACAGCAGAATATACATCTGTAGACATACATGTATGTACATTTGGTATATTAATTTATCAACAGGATAATGAAAGACCTTTGTGAGACATACCTCAAATGGTACAGATATATCCCCTGGGGTCAGACCACTGCAGCTTATTGTCCCTCCTCCTCCAGGATCAAACCTGTCAAGGACAAAGGTCAGGCCTTCTCCATCTGTAGTATAGAAAATACATATCACATGGAAGTTCTATATTTTGTCAAAAAAGAGAAAAAATATCATAATTTTCCTAATATGCCTTTAAGAATTAGTTTAAAAATGAAATTAAAACTTTGTTATCTTGAACACCCATATCTCAAATACAAAGGATATGTCGAAGTGATTTGTACTTGTACTTTAGATATTTCACCCTTGATATCTCGAAGTTTATAACCAGTCCCATCTAGTATGAGATAACGAGGTTTGACTGTATTTTGTAGACGAAACCTATGCCATACTGGACATGAATATAGCAAGCAATAAGTATAGCAGGTAACAAGGCTTACCTTGATCCAAAGCTATCGAGCCTTGAAGGGCACAGCTACAAGAGGTGCCTCGTGAACTCTCTAAATGCCTCTGAGCAAAACGCAGTACTTTTTCTGTGACATATAACTGAGGTTTCCTGCAACAAAGTTTTTGTAAACCTTTGAACATTTTTAGAATGAAAAAATTGCCATAGACATCTTTATTTCACTAAAATAAAAAGAAACTCGATGACAGTCAAAGATGTCTAATCATAATACATGTACAAGCAGTGTTAAACCTTATGGGGAATAGAAGGTTATGGGCATCTTATATTTAATACCTATAAATCTGATTCTCCTATCTCCAATGAATTTAATGATGATTTATATGAACTCAATGATCAATAACTCAGCAGAACACAAATGTCTTCACTATGCCAAGATGTCAATTGTAATTCAATTTTGTAAATTTGGAGACAATAGTATGGACCAATGGCTGGACCACCCAGTCTCCTCTCGCAGTCACAATTACTACCAGGGAAATGCTAACAAGTGTTCTGTCAGCACGACATGAAATAGTTCATACCTGTAATATGACAGACTTAGGTGCAAGTCATCTCCTGTACTGTCATGGTCCCACAGAATATTCTTCACTTTTGGAAACTTCAACATTGCCATTTCCTCTGACAATCTAAATATGATGAATGTACATGTATAATCATATGAAAGGTTCAATGGCTTAAACTTGCTTCAAATGAGAATATCTATAAAATTGGAACCTTTCCACATGAAAGTGAGGATTTTTTTTTAGCTTCTCAGCAAAAAATCATATCAAAATTTCATTTACTTGCTGGGTTTTGTTCTTGTAAAAAAAGTAAATAAAAAAAAATGTTTACTTCTCAGTTCTGTAAAGGAAATTATAGCACCCAAAAAAGATAAGCATGAAAGTAATATATACACCTACCCAGTATACTGGCGTGGCAGAGATTCCTCTTTTTCCTCTACAGTTGAATCACTGAAGTGAACATGATGTTGTGCAGGCATTTTTTACTTCCATATGGTTATCTGTTAAAAATATTGGGAATTGAATCAATTGATCAATTAAAATTAGAGACAATTCTATTCTATAAATTTCTTAGGTTTACTGTCAAATATAAAAGAATCAAATGACAGTCAAATATTCTTATTTGGTATTAAACATTATCTGGCTTCCCAAAATACTCAAAGAAATATATTCATGTATCATAATATCTTATTTTGAAATGGAGGGTGTATGTAAATGTTAAGAACACCTAAATATCCTCATTCTTATCAAAAAATGTTAAGACTCTATGCCAAAAACAAGGTACTCCTAAATAAGTTTACAAATTGCAAATCTATCATTATGTGTTATCTTGACACAAAACCCGAGATAACAACTCATTCATTACACAAAATACTGGATAACACTGTCTGGACATGTTTGCCACAGAGTACCTGATCAAAACCAAAGTTGAGCTAAAATAAATATTGATCTTAAGTATTTTAAAATTCCTACTCTGTATGACTGAATATCTGTCACCAGTAAAATTTCAGTTATATTAATTCACGATTACCTTCAATATTAAAAATCCAACATTTTCATACTGGTGATTGTCTCTGCATGAATGCAGTACTTTTAAATCCTGGGTGCACCACATGCAAGTTATGTGTATTAATACCGGTAATTAACATTTAAGTGATTGGAATTCTTTGTTTTATTTTTAGCCAAGTAAAATGTTGTTACCACCTACAACTTTTTTGAAGACCTTTTGTGTACTAACAGGTGAATCAAAAATCTATAAAATATCCAAGGGTGGAGTTTTAATTTCATTTAAATGGATTCAGTCTGAAATTCCATGAAGGACTTTAAACCAATTTTAACAATCTAATGGTGCATTTTAAATTCAATTCTTGTGGGCTTTACGCAAAACAGCATTAACATATCATACATGTTTCTACAAATCCATTTGGGATTGCCCCATAATCATTTTTAATAGAGTAAATTAGTGAGCTTGGTGCATTACTGCTGATATTTGCATATATACATGTATTGAATATCTTGGTAGAAAAGAGTGTTTCAATTCTAATATTAGAAATGTACAATACATTTATTTGATATCTATTATTTTAGAATTGAAAGAATTTTTTTCTGGGTATTTTTTTGTAAAAAATAATTTACTCATCTTTATTAAAGTGTATATATACTTTCCCCAATGCTTTAAGTTTTATTATGTTTATTGATTCAATAATTAGTATTATAAATGACAAATTAAACAATAATATGTATTCAAATTCTTCTGGTAAAGTAAAGAATAATAATTGAAAAACATGCAATTCTAAATATGAAACATAGTACTCTTCATTCCTTTAAAACACTAACCTTGTTGCACTTTTATGTGCTTGATTAAAATAGATCTACTTTTTACTTTACTACAGTAACATATTTTTAAAACATGGTCATTTTTACATCCTTTAAATGTATCTGCAATGTAAATTGCATTAGGTATGCTTATGGATTTTGGTAAAACCAAAAAGATAATACTCTTACTCACTGCACACTGCAGAAACATGTTTCCCTTGTTTCAGAAGAAAATTATTTTAAACAGCTGTTAAAATTGAATTAATTCTCCAATAAAACTTTAATAATAATTTTCTTTACCTTGGAAAACGAATATGATCAATCCTGACATTAAATTCAACCCCATATTCTCTGCACAACACAAGATCATTACACTTGACGCCGACCATAAACACATGAGAAATGTTGTCAAGTTGGAACTTGTTCGTCAAACTCCGCCAATGTACAGTGTGCAGAGAGAAGTGAGTGATATGTACGTGTTGCTGTTTAATGGGTATTAAAACGCATGAATTAAAATATTTGTATTTTCATTGGGCTATTTTGTTTTAATTGTGTTGTATAAATGCATTCAGTATTTGAGTTTTTACTTCTTAAGAATCTCTCAGTATACTTGGCTTCTTTACGTTTGTTTACTACCGGAAGTTGTATGAATTTTCAGTAGAAAATTATATATATGTTTTTTTTAACGCATAACTCTCCAGCTCAATTTTAGAAATGAAATGAAACAATTCTGAGAAAACTTGCTGATATTATGCGATTTCATATCAAATATCTGAAATATAACAAACTTACATTGCATTTTTTCAAATTTCATTCGCGCTCTTCCAAGTTCATTGCGCATGCTCAAAGTCATCACTACGAAGATACCGATCCCGATTCTATAAATAATGGCTTACGACGCACCGAAAAATTAACAACAAAAATATTTTGATTTTACCCGTAACCGTAAAAACGAAGAAATATTTATATATATATTATTGGAGGGGGGGGAGTCTTTAATTATAAAGGGCGATTGAATTCTTAATTTTGTTGGCTTTACTAAACAAGAGAAGTAGATGTTAATTAATTTAAGAGAGATTTTGTAACTTGAATAAATTTTGGGATGAGTTCCACTGATGACTATAATGATTACGCTAAATGAACTCAATATCTTTTTATTTACCTCAATATTCATAAATATTGATATCAATATATTTAAAGATTTGAAGCACTTTTTAATACCACAAACAAATATCTACTTAATTGTTATATGGTGATATGGACGTATACATATATACTGTTTATATAGAATACAGGTCCATTTATATCATGATGATATATAATTGAGAGAATTAGCTACATAACATGTAACACCTCTTCTTCATACAGTTTATACAACAATGATTTTCATTCATTAAATGCTTTGTACACTACGTACATAAGTAGTTTCTATACACTGTTATTTCAGTTATGAGAATAAACTTCAATGTCATTGCGACGATCCTCAAGAAATATTTCTCTTCTTTATTCTACATTCTATTTTGCGTCCGACATGAATTATTCATCTTTATATAAAATATCACCGAGGGGCAATATTAACTGTCAAATTCCCAATCAGTAAGTTACAAAATAAAAAGATACAGAGATGGGTTGTGCGAGAATTTACTTGTATCACTGTACCAAGCAAAAATAAGATAACACATCTACATCTTCATCCATTTTTTTCATTAACAAACTGCCCTAAATTGAATGCTGGCGGGGGTAGTGGACCTGTCCGAGTTATAGTTAGGTATAATTAATGAAAACACTACCAAATAAGTCTTGTATTTATAAATAAAAATTCAATGACAAATGTATACGATCAATTTCTTGTAGATTTCGGAGATTTATTGAAGTTTCAGTGAAGGTTACTGGCTTGCAATTATTTTGTAGTTTTCTTTCATAAGACACTTTTATTTGAAACGTTCTACTAAATGTATCTATCATGTTTAGCCAGTGGTCTTAATTTTGGTTAACAATATACTTTTTTGCGATGTAATAAATTTCAAAGGCATCCGAGGAATCGTATTAAACATATTTGTATACATGTGTCAACAGAACCATGTAAAAATGCCTTTTAAGCATACGACATTAAAATAAGAACAGTCCAATTATACGCTTTTATTGACTAGTAAATGATAACAATATAAGGGATAGATTACACTTTTTAAAAACCGGCGTCATAGCATGCAATAATTGGTCAAGGGCGATTGTACAATACAGTCATGTATATCCGCCGGACAACAGGAAACTTGGCTTCACATGATTGTCTCTACTTCCTGCCCTTCTTCGCGGGAGACGCTTTTGCACTTTCTGCAAGAAAAAATAAACATTCAACTATTTATTTGTATGAATAAAAAATGAGGATGCACAGTTATAATTAGTTTGGGAGTGTTACGTTAAACATTTTGCCAAACATAACGGAAGGTTCTTCAAATAGTACAAGTACATGTATTCAAAAATTGCTCAAGGGAAGATGTACAACAATTTTCCTAACCTTCGCCCTCAGATTTTCGTTTTGGTGCTCCTGTAGGAGAAGCCAAAGCTTTCACTTCCTTTTCTACTTTCTTTTGATCATCTTTGTTCAGTTTGTCGAAGCCATCGACAAGTTCTTCCAATGGTTTATCTGCCTTAATTCCTTTCGAGTATTCTTGTGGACATTTCTTCAGACAATCTACATGATACCATGCCACGGCCCCAAAGTTTGCCTTGCCAGTGAACCCTACACGTAAGGCATTCTTGGCAATTTTTGTGGCGCAGCTTTTGCACTCCGATTTGTCAGACTTCGCATAATCTGCAGCCATTTTTGGCGGCAAAGGGGGCTCTTTCTCTGCGGCTGCTTTGCAGTTTTTCTTCAGATCGCTGCTAAGTTTTGTCTGGTCCTCGTTTTTCAGTTTTTCGAACCCATCCACAGTTTCTTCTAAACTTTGAGAAGTATCAATAGGTGCTAGAAGAACACTTTCCTTCCACACGCAGTCATAATGATACCAGGCAGTGGCGCCGAAATTTGCCTTACCTGGGAATCCCACGCGCAGCGTGGACTTGCCGATGGGTTTTGAACATCCTTTACAGTTAGACTTGGCAGACGGTGCATATTCTGCCGCCAAATCAGATTTCGGCTTAGGTTCAGCTTTGCTTGCTTTTGTGGATGCTTCCTTGCAAAACTTGGGAAAATCTTTATCCAGTTTCTTCTTGTCTTCACCCTTCAGACTGTCGTAATTTTGCACCAAAACCTTTGCCGATTTGGACGCGTCGACCGATTTAAGACTGTCTGTATCAGCCCATAAACAATCGTAGTGATACCACGCCGTAGCTCCGAAGTTTGCCTTCCCGACATATCCTATGCGGAGTTCCCCCTTGTCAATGGACTTTCCGCACCCTTTACAGCCCGCCTTGCCAGATTTAGCGTACTCAGCAGTGAGAGACGCGGTAGCCATTTCTCGATTTTATGCCCACGTTTCCTACTTTCGGTATCCACTGCACATACACAAATCTGCCGTAATATATTTTTTCATTGCGCGCCGTGCTATATGGCGGTCCATTTCTGTAATGATCTGAGCAATTCGCAGAATAAGTATCAATTAATATTTCACGTGCGGACACTATTTTCTGATACTGAAGGCACGTAGCATTAGGGGGGGGGGGGCAGGCCCCCCTCCCACCCCCCCCCCCCCACTTTTTCTCGCAGGAACAAATTTTTTAAAATTTACATATAAAAAATTGAATATAAAACATGAAGGTGTCCCCCCCACTTTTTTGGGAGTATGTAAAAAATTGATATGAAAATAAGGAAATGAGGAGTGAAATTGAAGTTATATACTAAGCCAGCACCCCCCCCCCCCCCCCGCCACCTCCCACGGATTAGGAATTTGAAGATTTTGGGAAACTTAAAATTCCCCCCCCCCTTTTTTTTTTTTTGCTTGTCAAGATATTTTGGATGAGTCTGCCCCCCCCCCCCCCCCACTTTCAAAAACGATGCTACGTGCCTGTACTGTGACTATATATATTATTTCAAATCACTTTTTGGTGCCTCAAAATTTGTTCGAAATGTAGAGAAAAATCGGAAATTCAACAGCTTGATTACAAATCTCTATTCAATACAAAGGTCAAAGTTTTAAAAAAATCAATTCGTCCACATACATATTAATATGCAATCCTTTTAGTTTTTATATCTGCTTTTAAATGCGTTGTTATACTATAGGCTGATTAAATCACACCCTTTATTTTAAAAAAATGCAATCTGATTAAAATCAGATCCTTTGATCCGCTCTCTTAGATCGCTACACTATCAGATCCTTTGATCAGCTCACTTAGATCGCTACACTACATATGAGTGTAGCGATCTAAGTGAGAGGATCAAAGGATCTAATTTTAATTAGATTGAAAAAATTGATTACATCGGTCATTTGTGTATTGTTTTCTACTCTTAATTAACCCTGATAATGCGTGAATTATTATTTTTTAGTGTTGATCGAACCCAAGCGGGTGATGGGGTGGGGGGGGGGGGGGGAGTGGGCTGCCCCTTTTTTCGCAGCAGGCATTTTAACATAGGTCCCCCACACTTTTTAGGAGGTGTCATAAATGGAAATGAAAATAGTGAAAAGCAACAGTAAAAGTTGAAGTTGCAAGGAATGCTACGCACCCCGATGATTATATATTATATTTGTCTTGTGTCGTAGTAAGTTAAGATGGAAGGATTGATTACCTAATGGGGACCGACTGAAGCTAGGAAATATGTATTTAATGTTATTCGAAGCTGTAAAATAAGAAGATTTATCCACAATGAGCATATCATCTACGTAGGGTTAGAACTTAAACTGTGTATACTTCATCTCTTAAACTCAATAATTAAAATTGGCAAAGTCCATGATTCTTGGGGGGAAAAAAGACACAATCGTTCCCATACACAAAGGAAGTAACAAACCAAAGATACAGACCAATGCCATGTTTTCTAAAGGTTTTCGAAAATTGAGAATTTTTGCTTACAAGCATTAAAACTAATTAATGTATTATCAAAGTTACTACTGCTTTCCCAAACCATGCAACAAAAGCAGGGTTTTCAGCCAAAACTAGGTTGCCTCACGGCATCCTGTTATCCATTTTTCATAATCAAGAACTTGATAGTCCCTATACAGTATGTCGCTCTCCTAAATACACAGAAAGCATTCGACACAGTCTGGAGTCACTGCCTAATGTACAAGTTTCATTGCCTCGAAGTTTCAGGACGCCTGTGGATCTTATTGACGACTGTCACACCAATACCTCATGTTCATGTTGTAGTAAATTAAACAAGCTCCTCCTGGTTCCCTATTTCACAAGGAGTTCTTCAAGGTGGAATCATGTCAATTTTTCTCTACCTTCTTTTCATTGACGACCGACTTCAAGAAATTCAGAACCAGTGTCCGAGTATGGATATTTACAGTATCACTAGTTCTAACCCTACCCTTGCGGACGATATCTCCTTCATAGCTTTATCTCCTGCAGCCATCCAGAATATTCTCATCACAGCTTTAAAATATTCTCATCACAGCTTTTAAATACTCTACAAATTCGAGATTCAAGTTTAATGCAGGCAAGTCAAGTGTTCTCCGGTTAACTCCCTCACCACCTCATAAAGATTCGCCTGCTACATGGTTTTTCGATACAGAACCTATCTACCTGTCCAAGACTTTTAATCGTCTAGGAACTCGCCTTTATTGCAGGAAAAGACGACAAGCATACTTTGCTTTAAAAACACATGAAAATCTCAACCCAGATACCATATCCCGGCTTTGCATCAGAAGTGTATAATACATCGTGAACGGCTCTGAACTCTGGTACGACCTCCTCAAATATGAGACCTTTCAGCACTTTATTTTCAAAATGCAATAGGCCTCCCAAAGAGTACCAGATCTGACACTTGCGTATAACTTCTTGGGCTTCTTCCAATAACATCTAAAAGCGGCAAAAAGAAACTTCAAATCTTCGGCCGCCTATATAATTTAGGCATCCAAACCTTTCAAATACAAAGATTTTTCTTCATCGGCTTTTTTCCTACATCCACTCACCTGAGCACAAACAATTTGGATATATTCATGACGATATCAAAACTATGGCTATAGATACAATCTCACTCAACATATCTTGTCCTATCTGCAAGTTAGTTACCCCCCCCCCCCCCCAAGGGTCGCTGGGGGGAAAAACTGTCATTGCATCTGTAACCAACTTCCACATCGACTCCAGCGCATGCTTTCGGACCCTGATTTCTTCCTATTCAACACCATAAACGCAGGACAACTCCATTCACTATATTCCATTCAACACACATAAAATAGAACTCTGTAAATTTTACGTCAAGTTATGGAACCTTCCAACCTTACCCCCGGAAATATGTCTTGTGTGTGGCAATATATGCTTTACTATAACATTTTTCATAACATCTCCATCGTCTGCATCCTTATTTTATATAGGTACATGCTTGGTGGATCACAGTGATTGAGGGCTTAGTGTTGAAAACTTTTCATCGTCACCATATGTATGAAATATTATTTTCTCTATTTCTTACGGAAACTTATTGTTATATATAATTCATAGCTCTATAAAAACAGCCAGACTGAAATCTACACGCCTCGTTTATCGATTGGTCGAAATATATAGCGGCTGAAACTGACAAGAAACTGACAGGACAGATACTAGTATCGACACGCCCTGTTTATCGATTGGTCCAAACCTACAGCGACCTAGGAAAAATCACGGACTGCGCGAAATAATCATGACGATGTCAGACTTAAAGTCTCACAGGAGACAATTTAGCTGTTTCTTTTAGCTTACTTACTTACGTACATTAACAGTAATTTAGTGAATTTACTTACCTTTCATAATCATGATAATCCAATTTTTAACATGCTAAAAGAGAGATGTTAACGCGGGTTATGTATTTTTTTCTGCAATGCCGCTACCTTCATATCCCAAATGAATCACCAAAGAGAGCATTTTATTGTTTAAATAATTACAACGAGCACAGCTTGCACATCCTTAATTTTCGTTCCCTAAGGGATACGGCAGCATGGCACAACACATCGTCGGAAACCGACGGTCTGTCTCGCTTCTCTTACCAAGACAGAAATATATATATATATATATATATATATATATATATATATATATATATATATATATATATATATATATATATATATATATATATATATATATATATATATATATATATATATATATATATATTTTCAAATATAATTTGTATAACTTGAAATGTTACTTAATTTCATGCAATCTCCTGTGGGATGAAATGAAGATAGAATGAAAATAATTGAATTATGTGTTGATAAAACAACACGATCTTTTCGTGTTATTTTATAACAATAAAATTTATAGAAAAAAAATATCATTTTTAGATACAGTACAGATTGTCTAAAACTTTTTATAGAGCTCTGCGTTTAAAAAAATCTTTTTTTTTAAAACAAACTATTCAATCTTTTTTGCAGCCATTTTAATGACTGTATTTTATATAATTATAGAAATAAAATTAATGGTTTTATATAAATTTTGTTCGTTTTAAAGATAATTCCATGAAACTGAAAATGGGTGCGTTCAGAGTATTTCCAGTGGTACCAATACCAGTTTGCCAATGGTAACAATTTGTGCCATTGGTGCCATTGGACCCATATATACTCTGAACGAGTTTTGGGGTACAGATAGTAGGAAATTTACCAATGTTAACAATGGTACGTTTGGTGTACCATTGTTAACACTGGCTGATTTAATTTAGCGGAAAATGTCAAACCAAGATGCAATATTTTTGCCTCGTTTTGCACCAAAAGGATACATTCAAAATTATAATTTGTGTACAATAAAGAATTTTTTTCTTACAGATTTTTCTTCTCCCGTAAAACGTGTGTATATCTTTGGAAAAACATGGCTAGAGCGAGTCATACCTATGCGATTACTTTAATACCATAATATAGACACCCGATGATTTTGATACCGTTTGTCCAGGGACACATTTGAAAGTCAATGCTATGGTTAATACCGACAACAATCTAAATGGCCCCACCCCTAATGTTGAAAAAGAACTATTGATGTTTTGTGTAAACTACGTTTGAGAACTTTCGATGTATGGCTGAACGGTTTTAGAACATCTTCAAAAGAAAGTTTTTTATAGAGTATTTTCTCCTCTTTAAAAAATATTAAAGCCAAATAAATAGCCTTCATCACAATTAAGCAAATAACTGGAGAAAACTTTCAATTTCAAAATGTTTTGGTGCTTTAGATGGCAGTCATATTCAAACCAATAATCCCCATACACCTGCAACATGCCTACATATACGGAAAGATTTTTTTTTCAGTTGTATTTTTGGAATATTACAATGCTTTAAGGACTTGTTCAGCTACAACAAGGTTTAAGGTGAAAACGCTGTGAAATTACTCTGTTGCCTTCAGTGCATACAAAATATCCGCCATTTTTGTGACGTCATAAAAAGAGTTACCATCGCTAACAGAGCTCTAGATCGTCTGCAGAAATGTCTACCTATGGTAAATTTTATCGGCAAACATTGGTACCGTTGGTATACCAATGGTAAAAAAAATTGCCAGTGGTAACTTTTGTCTGCCAACGGCAGTACTGCCAACGGCAGTACTCTGAACGCACCCATTTACTTCCCAGTGGCGTGTCGTAAAAACAAGACACGAACGACTTAGCTTTCAGATAAACCGGAAGTTGTTGTTACACTAGCGAGGTGTTAGCGTCGGAGGCCGAAGAGGTGGTTCCCGTGTACCTTGGGTATGTCAGTTTACTAAAATTACTCAGAGTAAAAAATGGAGTCTGCTATCAGAGGAAGGTGAACAAAAAATCATCAGGACTGCCGATGAACCGATTTCCCCACCGCCTCCAGACAATCACTAAGTCTCATACTGTATCCAACCATAATTATTCTTTATAGGCTAGAATGAAGTGAAAGTCCAATTTAATATTAAGGTTGTTACGCGTTTGACTTTGACACGTGTGAGGGCATCTACATATTTGAGAAAAGTTTTCAATGAAACGCAATAGTCTTTAATTAATAAAGATATGTTATTAAACATATGGATGAATCATATTCTGATTTAAAAAATGACAGATAATATATCAATTTTGGTGAAAAAATCATCGCAGTTCATGAAAATAGGAGGTTGGGACCTTATCTCCGTAGAGATTTATCTTGGCTTAAAATAGTCTTCATATAAACTTAGGATCTTCATAATTCATGCCTGGAAATTCAGTCCTTATACTTAGGTCAATCGTCACAGTTAAAATTGTGCCTCAACCTCTTCACTTTTTCTGTTCAATAAACAATGTTCAAATGACTCTGGAATTCAATATTCAGTGAAGAGGAGGGTATTGTTTATACTTGATGCAGCTGTCAAATTGAATGTGAGACATTTCAAAAAGTCACACCAAAAAGGAATTGAAATGTATATTTTGAGTCATTGTACTATAAAAAAAAAAACCCTATTTGTTTACTGTTATTGTATATCTTTAAGATTCAATAAGACTTAAAATTTGAAATGACTTTTGATCAATGGTCTGTACAGAAATCCATTAATGTTACAGCAAAACTCGAATATAACGAACACGGATATAGCGAATTTACGGCTATAACGAATTATTATTCATATCCCGGCAAATTTCTTATATAAACCTATAGAAAATTGATGTATATAACGAACACGGCTATAACGAATTTACGGCTATGACGAAGTAATTTTAAGACCCCCGCTGGCAAAATTTTAACAAATTTTTTCCATTTCAAATTTCATTTAAGAAACATGCAATTTTAAGTTGCATATATAAAATACTCAAATTCAAATAGTATACGGAATTTTTTTTAAAAATTGAAATGAAATGGTTATATTGACATTTTTTGTATATGACGGTAATACTAATTTCATAACTTACGATAGTTTAGAAAACTGTTAGCCGGAAAAACTCTTAATTATTTTAAAACAAATTTGCTATAATATTTTTTACGAATTCGTTATAAACGTATAGCGAATTACGGCTATAACGAAGTTTTTTCTATGGTCCCTTGAAATTCGTTATAAACGAGTTTTGCTGTATATACTTTATTTGTCTTAATTGCAGATTTCTACAATAAGATTTCAAGATTGGTTTCCTGCAGTTTTCATTAAGGAGCTCCTTCCTGTGTGTAACAAAGACACTGCACCACATCCAGTGTGTCTCAAGAAATATATACAATATGGCCAAGTATAATGTTATATTTGTATTAGGAGGACCGGGAGCAGGAAAGGGGACACAATGTGAGAACATTGTCAGGGTATATATTTTATTTATCTAAATCATCTTTATTTGTACTGAAAGTTTTATTTAGGTCTGAATTTCACAATGTTCTACCTCTTTATTAGGCAAACAAAATCTTTGCAAATAGATTTTTATGTCAATTGATAGTCGCAACCCAAAAATATTGGATGGTGGCAAAGTGACATAGAAGAAGGTATTAAGTTGGTAAGAAATGTCTACTATGCTTTAAGAATTCAAACATTCTGCATTGGGTTTTGCAGGAATTTGGTTATGTCCACTTGTCAGCAGGTGACCTTCTAAGGGAGGAGAGACAACGCACTGGGTCTCAGTTTGGGGAGGAAATTGATACACATATAAAGAATGGGACCATAGTACCTGTTCAGATAACTTGTTCTTTATTAAAGCGGGTGTGTACTTTTATGAAATTGTTCAATTAAAAATACCAGAAAGTAATTTTGAAATACAACACAACTGTTAACTTACAACAAATGTCAAGAAATATGCAAAAATGCAGGTGTAATTTTTTGATATTAAATTTGCAGGCTATGGAAAGCAGTGGAAAAGATCGATTTCTTATTGATGGATTTCCACGAAACCAGGACAATTTAGATGGCTGGAATAAGGAAATGAGTGATGTTGCTAAAGTTATAAGAGTGCTATTTTTTAACTGTCCAGAACAGGTATAATATTGTATGTTCTGTTACCCATTTCTTTCTTTTTTTTAAAGTTTTTTAGGTCACCTGAGTCACTCAGTTGACCTAATGCAATTGGTTTTCATCTCTCGTTGTGTCACGTGCATCATATGTTAATAATTGAACATTTTGAACTTTTTAAAACTACATGGCCAATTCTTTTCAAATTTAGTAAAATGCATATTACAGGGTAAGGGAAACATAAAATGTCAATTTCATGACTCTTGTCCCATGAGTGTCCAAGGGGCAGGACTAAAATGATCAAAGTTTGACCATTTTTCAAAACTCTTCTTCTCTACTCCCTAAAATCTGTAAGAAAGCCTTAGATGTGGCCAGAAATTAGTCTTGACTTTTACCCCTTTCTATTTATAACCACTAACATTGTTTAAAGTAATTGGCTAGCCAAAATCACTGATAAGCAGTACATCTAAAATAATTTAGGATAAATGCCAGATGGTGATGCAGCAACAATGGTGGGGTATTGAAAAACTGGATTATGTGAAAGAAGTAGAAACATAAGATACCAAGTTGTGTTTTGTTCTTTAACTGCCCAATTTAAATGGGGAGAGTTTCTGTCTGGCCCCTGGGGATGAGAGGTTGTTTTAAAAAAAATCATGTAAACTAGCCATCTTGTTTATCTGTGAAAACATATACAAATAAAACCTATCTTGAGAGTTAAAAAATATGGGAAATATTATTTCCAATCAGACTCGGAGTCTTGCACCTTTTCAATATCAGGTCATGTACTCTATTACAATTTTTTCAACAAAATTACCAGGTATATGTTTCATAGTCCTTTTTGAAAGATTTCAGGCAGAGAGGTGATCATCATTACAATATTTATTTTTTTTTACTCCAGAATGAAACTTAATAATCGGTAAATGCATATAAGAGAATCCTTTACAGGTCTGTGTAAAGGCTACTGTACTCAGGTGACTGTTAAGGCTTGTTGGCCTCTTGTTTTATTACCAATCATTCACTGCAAGTTTGTTATAATTTTCCTTTTTGACCTCTGACACTAGAATGACAAAAATATTATGCTTTATGATCTTCTTTTTGTCAAATTCTGCATATTTTATAGGTTTGTGTAGAGAGATGTTTGTCTCGTGGCAAAACTAGTGGAAGAACAGATGACAATGAAGAAAGTCTCAAAAAGAGGTAAATATTTCAAATATGCAATGCTTCAGACTTCAGATGATCATGTTTACATGCAATGGTTCACATCAATATATGTACACCTACCATGTATGATTCCCTCTATTTCTTATGGAAACTTATAGCTAATTCAAAGCTCTATAGAACTGTCAGCAGTTGTAGAAACTGACAGGACTGAAATGTACACGCCTTGTTTATCGATTGGTTGAAACCTACATTGACCTAAGAAAAATCACGGTTTGTACAAAATAATCATGATGATGTCAGACTCAGATTCCCATAGGAGACAATTTGGCTGTTTTTTTAGTTAACATACTGATGTACATGTACATTAACAGTTATTTAGTGAATTTTACTTAATTTTTACAATGAATTTATTAATTTTTTAAAAGAAAGATGTATGGTAAATATTGGCTACGAAGGAAGCGATCATTGCAGAAGAAATTTACTTAACCCGCTATTATAAACACAGGTTATGTATTTTTCTGCAATGTCGCCACCATCATATCCTGCATGAATCACCAAAGAAAGCATTTTATTGTTTAAATATATACATATCCACATAAAAGTAAAATAAAAGTTGTTAAAATTTCTTACACCAGAATAAATGATGAAAATAGCTCACAGGATGCTTCATGTTCTGTTATGTAATACATATGTAACATTGAAGTGTAATACTAGTTGATTTACTGAATTCTTTTTTTGAAAACAAAAACGACAGCTTTGTTTCTCAGTTTATTTTATCAGTTAAAAGGTATGCTGGATAACAGCTGCATGTGAATAGTGTTAATAATGTGACATTTTCATAAAATAATTCTTAACAGGGTGTTCAAAGGAAAAATCCGGATAGGTCATATTTAACAATTTAGGGTTGACAAATAGATTATGGACATTGTTCACACTAAAAAACTTTATTTGCTGTCACATTAACAGCTTTTCTCTTGTTTTTCAGTGAGTGATATAATTAAATGATTTTCTTTTTCTTTCTAGGATAAAGACTTACAATGAATCAACCATGCTTATCATTGAACACTATAGAAAATTAGACTTAGTTAGTGAAATCAATGCAGGAAATAGTCCAGATGCAGTGAGTATTAAATGAAAATATAATGATATTTAAGACTAAAGAGTCTTTACATTAACTTCTAAAACTTCTTGGTCAACAGGATCATTTGTCTGTTTAAAGATACTCCCCTTCACCCTACACACACTTTTTTTTATGGCACATGTCACCTAAAATGGATGTTATTGCATAAAATTAAACCTTGCAACATCTTCTCTCACTTAAATATGAAGAATCAGCCTCAAAATTTATTAGCCTTGGTCTTTTGACCACTGAGATCTTGTGAAGACAGATTACATTTTCAATTCAGGTGTTACAATATTGTAACAGTTTACATGCTGTCTGCTATTCAGAGTTTGAGAATGTATCATTACATGTAAGATCCACCTACCAGTAATAATCAAAGGATCTCCCATGATTTGCAGTGGGATACAACTTTCAATCTTTACATGTTTTGTGGTTCAAATACATGTATTTCTGTAAATTCTTTATTTTACGAGTTTACTTAATTCTGCGATTCTGCTGTTTTTATCAAATCGCAAGAGTATGAAATCGCGTGCACCAATTTTTAAAATAATTTTCTATAGTTCAAAACTGTCTGAAAAATAAAAGTGAGTTTTAAAATCCGCGAGGGTTGCTTCCGGTCATTTTACGCGGATATGAATTCCTCATGTTTAATTTGGAATCTATAGTATATTTGGAATCTGCAGAAAATTTCTGTAGATGCCTTCAATATGATTAAGACTTAGTTATATAAGTGAGCTTTGATATCACACCTCCTATAACTAAGAGTACATTAACAAATCAGAGTTGATAGTGTGAAGCAGAAGCAAAATTAATTCAGTTGATTCATTTTTTGCAGGTATTTGAGGACGTTAAGAAGGTCCTGAATGGTTTAAAGTGACCAGTGAAGGAGTAACTGTGATCATTTAGTGGACAAAGCTTTGCTCTTGATGCACTGCAATGGATGCCTCAGGAATTTTCTAAACACAATCATATCTTTTTGCATTTTACAAATTTAAGGGTTTTTTTTTAGTTTATTGATTTAGAGGTATGTAATGCTATGCTTTTGAACACTGACTAATAAAATAAAAGTGGGTAAATGTACAGGTATTTGTAAGCTATCTTATATGATTGTTCTGTTATGGCACCTTACATGTGTGTTGTGAAGTATGTTCCTAACATTTTCTGTTTGTTATGGGGGTTTTTTGTTTGTTCTGTAGAAGTATTTTTATAAAGTCTTTGTTATTTATAGATCTTTTTTGTTTAATAATACCTATACATTTGAAGAACTATTTAAATTAGCCCAAAGAATCTTGAGTTAGTAAGTATGTAATACATTAAGTACAATGTACTTCCAATATCAACTGTATCATGACTGATAGCTCCCTATCAGTTTTTTTTCGTTTATTTAACATGTACTGGTACATGTTTTTAGCTGTTACACAGCAGATTCCTGGTTACTATATGAGCATGTGTTGTATAAAAGAGAATGAAAAATCTTCATTATTTGTACAGCTATTTTATACCATTATATTTTTGATCTAACAAAGCTGTTTCCAAATCTGCCTTGTGTTTTTAATTAGATGATAAGTTAAGAGAGGATGAAACACTTTAAATAGTGCCATAAAAAAAAATTTCAACCTCCGTTTAATGCTTATTTTTCTTGAATTGTAAGAAAGTAGGAGTGTTGTAAAAAAAGCTTGTTTACTTTTGTATTAATTAATCCAAAAAAGAATAATGTTATAGATTGTATTGACATTGTAATACATTTTGAATATTATATTTCAACAATCAAATTAACATATACAGGTATTTATCACATTTGATTGCGCAATATAAATTTTAGTTTTATGTTGGGAAAAACCATATTTTATTTAATAATTTTTAAAATCAGAATTGATAGGAAACTCGACCTTTATGTTTTGTAAGCAAAAATGGATAATGAATTCCATCTACGGGACTACTAGCATTATTGGTAGTGTGTAAGCAGAATGGGTTTTATATTTCTTACAAAATGATTAAACAATAAATGTTTTTACACTACATGTATTTGGTTGCTTTTTCCCCCAAGTTTGTCTTGATCACCACTGCAACACGGCAAATGTCCTATAATATCACTGACTCTGCATCAGCAGACACCTATGTCCATGAATAAGAGCCAACTCACTGAACTTTTCTCAGTTTTATGAGCATTTTTTCTTGTTCTATTCTGCTTGGCTCCTTCTCACACAAGTGAAAGAAATGTGACCAACCTTGTTAATGCCTAAACATGAAAAAATAAACCATGTTTTTCTTGATTCATGTACAATCTTTGTTCCTAAACCTTCAATAACTTGGGCGATTTTCCATTTAATTGAGAAAATTTTAGGAAGTTAAACTTATTTAACACATAAAGTTTGTTCATTTCTAATAATGTGCTGGACTTTACATATTTTAGAAAAAATGTGAATAGTGGTCCAATGACAATCCTTCCTGCCACCACTCTATTTAGGAATCGACTGATTCATAGACTGTTAAGACTTTGGAAATACGACATCTGCAAGGAGTCCATATTAATATGAGTTAATGATTACCATAATCTGCTGAATATAATACGCATTAGTGTATAATATACACACCCCCCCCCTTTGGATCTGAAAGTGGTGAAAAAAAGCTAGTTCAGATGTATAATATGGTGAATAAATTTACAAAGAAAACAATCATGAAAATAAATAAAATCTTTTCATGCATTATCATGCATGTATACATTTTGTATATAAAAATAAATATGCCACTGATGACAACTGAACATTTTACATTAAAAAAAAAAATATTTAGACCATCCTATTAAAAGTGTTGGCCACTTTGTAGTTAAAATAAACTAACTGTGCTTCAGGACAAGCCTTCACCACACCGGGATCAGATTAGGTCCACAGTATATCATCCATATCAAGATCACAATGACAACTTTTTCTTCAAGTTCCAATATTTATTCATCAAATATAAAACATATTTTCATATTACGGTACACATCTTTAAAAAAAATCAAGACAAAAGCTGCACAATCTTTCTTGCTCTCTCTGTCTTCATATGTTCTGTCTCTAAACAAAAAAACCAAGTACATTGTACAAAATACCTGTGGTTCATGATTTCATCAAAATTATAATCATAAAATTGCAGCAAAGTGCATGCATATACCGTAAACTGAATCCATTATGAATGGCTCACCTTCACTGTCCTCGTCCTTTTCCATGATGTCTTCTGCCTGTTTCACAGTGACCTCCCTTGATTTTCCCTTGAGACCATCCAGATACAGCAACAATATCTCAAAGTCGTCATCAGTGACCTGAATACATATTGTTAACATTCATTTATCCGAATGGATAGTGTATATTGTAACGTCTATCAAACTAATGAGATAAAAAAAGATACTAATTCAAAGATTTCTCCTTCGAAACCCCCTCTGTAGCTTGTCTGGTTTCAATTCACAACTAAAAGTAATCGGGGATTTTGCAGTGCAAATGACATGAAAGTACCCCGGAAGATAGCTTTAACATATTGTGCGAGTTTCCCCAAGTTCTTCCAAATAGAAAAAAAAAGATTTCAACATTTTCTATTATAAAACTGGGTAAGAAATTTATTTTAAGTCTTGTGAAATTCTCCAAAACAGATGACATGTCAATCAAGAAATCTTTTCTTTCCTAACAAGGAACAGACTATAAACAACCTGGAATCTGATTAACAACTACAATAAATTTGCTACACGTTTGATTTTACAAATACTTTCTCTGACAACTCTTGCATCCTGCAGTGGTTAATAGTTTGTCTCACCTGATCTTGTTTGTACATATGTTTCAGTAACCAGACTTGTCTAACTTTCTGGAATTTCCAGTTCTTTCTGTCATCTGACCACTGTTTCAGATATTCTGATGCCAACTTGTCTCCTTTCTGCTCGGGGTCTGGTGTAGACTGTTCATTATCTTGTTCCTTTAATTTCTTTTTCTTCTTTTTCTTGCTTTTTGGACTCTTTTTCACCCCTGAATCATTACCAGGATTGTCTCCAGATTCATCACTAGCCTTGTCCGTCTCTTCATTCACCTGACGTTTTTTCTTTTTCTTGACAGGTGTCTGTGTATTATCGATTTCCTTACTTTCAGCCTTATCAGCTTCAGTAACATCTAAAGCATCTAATGACTTTCTTTTCCTTGATTTCTTCATTTTTTTAGCCTTACCATTTTCAGACCCACTGTCTTCCACTTTCTCACCAACTTCTTCAGATTCTGCAGTTATGTTTACCCTTGGATCAGTCTGTGCATTTTCATTCTCACACCTAGTCTCTTTTTCTTTCGATTTTTGTCTCGATTTCCAGTTCTTTGCCTTCTGTGGAGTTCGGTCATCCTTTGACATGACTGTTGAAGCTTCTAAACTAATGCCCCTTCTTCCCTATATATGGACTCAAGAGATTTAATGTCACTCAACAGGAATCACTATCTTTTATGATAGATCAAATTCTATGAAGCCATATTTAGTTGTTAATAATCTTCATTTAGATTTTTAGTGTCGTTTACACGTGCTTGGTGGTGTTGTAAACATATTTCAAAATTATTGGCATACCGATCCCGACATAAGAATTAAATCAAGAGGCCCATTGGCCACATAGCTCATCTGTTTCTTTCTAATTTTTAGCTCACCTGGACCAAAGGTTCAAGTGATCATTTCTAATCACTTTAAACTTTTCACTGTAAACTTTTCACATTTTTTACAAATAGTAAAAACACTGCACTAGAAATGCTAATATCTTTACCAATTAAAGATCGTACATACATGTGCATGTATAATGAAATTGTTAAAATCATGACCCCAGACCCTTGTTTGAGCCCAAAGAGGGATTCAAACTTTAACAGAGAAATATACAGTGGAGCCTCAGTTATCCAGACGCTTTCATTCCCAAGTTGAATCGTCCGGATAGGTGAAGCGTCCGGATATCTGAAATGTGTCTATTGTTGCCATAAATGAAATTGTATTTGTATACTGTTGATACTAGGTTTTTTTGACTTTCATACCATATAGCAACACATGCTAGAGTTGTCTGTTGATATGAACGTTTTTAGAGATAAAGAACTCTGCTTTATTGTATTATTTTGTCATGAAATATTAACCGGACAAAATGATAACCGAATCTAGCTAAATTCTTTGTGTCCAAGTGTGATATGTGTGTAATACACTGTTGTTCGCAATTTTCCAATTTTTGAAAGTGATTTGGGAAGTCAGTGTGTTTATACGAGCTACTCATGAGAGTCTAGCACGTAAAAAAAGGTGTGAAACTTAATTGACAGGGGTAATCTTTTGTAGTGAATAGGGCATCATCAAATTTTACCGTCCGGTTAAATGAAGCAAGATTAGTAGTAAATTGGTGTTTTGTGGTAAAAACAGACCGTCCGGATCCGGAACGCGGAATTCCAGATAAATGAGACAAAATAATGTATAAAAAATCTGTTCCCAAATAAAATCGTCCGTAAACTGAAGCGTCCGGTTATCTGGCGTCCGGATATCTGAGGCCCCACTGTATACAGAAAATGTTTAAATATCTTCTTCTCAAGATCTACAATTTGTGCCATAAAGCATCCCCAGAAAGTGTGGATTCTAAATTGTTTAACTTTAATTGAGCCCTGGACTAATACTGAAACCCCAAGAGATATACATGTAATACAAAACAACCATTTTTTTTCTTTTGTGAGATTTAATGCAGCCTTACATATATAAATAGGGACTTAGTCCACAGATCTGATAATACTACATGTACATTCTTTTTTATACATCTCTTAAAACTCTTTTATTGACATATAGTTCATAAATGCATTCATATAAGATTCATATATGTATATAATACTATATGAGACATATTTTTCCAAATCTAGTCTCACTGCCTTACAAAATATCACAGACATTAAACACAAATGTAAAAGATTTCATCAAGAGAACTTTTAGAATTGGCAGTGGCCGAGAATCACTCCTCTACACCTGGACCATGGATCCCTGTCTTATTGGAGGTATCACAGGTAGGGGGCTACGCGCCTGTTTCTGCTGATTCTGTTTCTTAATGGCATCCCAGGCAATTTTACGAGCAGTCTGCCCATCCATTTGGTTCTCTAGGAACTCTGTTATTTTCTTCAAAGCAACATTCATTTCATCCTGCAGATCTACCACTTTGTCTGTATTAGACAGGGATTCATTCTCCATCCTGCCAAGCTCTGATTGGTTGTACAGGCCTCTGTATTTGAAATACTCCAACATTGCCCCATGCATTCTCTTTTGCAAGGATTGTAACTGAAAAAAAAAGTACTAGCAATAATTGTTCTGGGTTTTTTTTTCAAATGGTCATATAATATGACTAGCATTAAAGAAATTTTAAGGGTGTTGATGTTCATGAAAGGTCAATCAAGATTCTTAAGGGAGAGGGTGATAGGAAGATTAGTCTAAGGAGTAATAAGAACCTAAGAAAAACATACATCATATAGCAAGTTACTCATGAACAAAGGATACCTCGAAGATCTATTCAGACTGAACGAAGAAGAGCCATGCATTATGAAAGTATAATTTCCTGATATAAAAAAAAAATGATTACCTGTCTGCAGTCTTTGATTGCTGCCTCCTGATTGACCCTGTTGTCAAAATTGTTGAGAAGTTTATCCTTTAGGTTCAGATAATCATTCTGGGCTTGTCTGTACTTGGAAGCAAGTTCTTTATTAACTGCCAATTTGCTCTCTATTTCAGCCTGTTGATAGAAGATAGAATAATTGCAATTGTTATTGATGAGTACGCCGATGTACAAAATTACTTTAAAAAAACTTTTCTTCTTTTTGCGTTAATAAAGTGAACAATACTAGAACTTGTATGAACATGAAATTCAATTTACAAACAAAAGGCCCAGGGGCCACATCGCTCACCTGAGCAACAATTCCCTTAAGGTCAGACGACACGTTCCTCGAGAATCTTTTTTGTACCGTATTTTTAGGGGCATAGGCCGGTATTTTTTTTCTCTGATGAGCGAGCCCCTGCCTTCCCCCGGGATCGCCTAATCTTGGACTCAAAGTTGAAAATTTTTTACAGTAAATTATAAAATCCACTGTTTTTATCAGTTGTACTGTTGTAGCAGTTTATTATGAGGGTTGGGTTTTTTTCATCCCTTTGAACTATTGTTCGATAGTTGTCCCATTGATAATTTTTGTAATGACATCGTGAGTAATAAAATGTACAATACTGTATGAGGTATTTCTTTACAATCCCAATCAAAAGAATTTTTTCCCACGTTCGTGTATGAACCCTTGAAACTATTATTGCATAGTAAAAAAGAAAACGAAACCGGGTAGAATGTAATATGACGGAATTTTTGTGAATTCTTCTGACTGCGTTCGTGGGAATCACTGGTCTTGGGTGTAGAATAAATTAAATGCTTTGTGTTTTTACAATTAATTTTCTGTTGGATGAAATAACGGTATTCTGGTGTCGTGTGTATATACAAAGGTGTGAAACCCGTGACTAAAACACAGCCTGGGGGCACGTAGCCTAGAGTACACCGTTACACTTCATTGCATTAACTGTGTTTTTAACATTACAACTTCTCTGCAGAACGGCAAGTCACTATTTAATTAATTAATGGAAAGAACACAAATTAAATATTTTATGTTTGGTATTTCGTTTTCTCATTCATAGCGATTACAGGAGATAACTCTATTTGAATATGAAACCACGTGTTGAGCTAATGGACGCCATACCCCGTATTTACAAGTAGCTTTCAAAGTATAACTTGATTTAATGAGATTTAGCAATAAGGTTTTAATAGAATATAAAAGGTTTGGTAAAATATTATACTTAGTTCTACCAGACAGAACCACGGAGGTTGATGTTGCAATTAAATCGCTTATCGGCTTATCCCCCAATTCGGCTAGTCTAAGGATTTTTCTTGAATTTTGTCTAAAAATTAGCAAAATGCCCCACATCGAAAAATACGGTATCTCCTCGTAATAAAGAGTTCCAATAAAAAATATTAATTTTATAATTACTTTAAAAATGATTAAAATTTACTTAGATGTGGTAATATGTCTAGATGGTCGAGTGGTTAGAACCGTGGCCGCTCACTGTCAGAAGTGCACAGGTTCTAGAGGTCGTGAGTTTAAATCCTCGCACCGGCGGAGATATAGTTCTATTACAGTGAATTTCGCTGTGGTGTAGAGGTATTTATTTTTATATCAGCAATTCAAGTGTATTTTCAAGAAGATTATATAGGAAATTGCATACTCTAGTATTTTGCAGATATGCCTGGTAAGGTACCCTAATTTTTTGCAAGAAGGCTTGTCAAGGTAGTAGTAAACCATTAACAGATTGCTGGAAAAAGTTATCTAAAATTGAGGAACGTGTCGTCTGACCTTAATTCTGATTAAATTAGCATTACAGTATCAAAATATCTTGACAACTAAGTACAGTAGATCTTGCTAAAAAAATGTGAAAATCTGCCAATTTTTATCCACTTCTTTTTTTTGGGTAAATACCAAGCCCCTTTTGTTGTTGTACCTTTAATAAGATTTTTCTTTATTTCTATATACCCCCCCCCCCATTTAGTGGCCCCACTTTTCTCTAGGGAATCATGGTTTCATCAAACTTAAATCTGCATAACCTGTGCTTTCACAATAAGTACTGAGTTTTGGACCGAAAACTTTCCCAGAATATTTTTAAAGATTTTCTCTATATATTGCTATGTAAAAATTCAAACCGCCATCACGGCCCCGCCCTACCACTAGGGACTGTGATTTTGCAAACTTGAATTTACACTACCCGAGGTAGCCTCTACACAAGTTTAAGCTTTTCTGGCCAAATAGTCTTTAAAAAGAAGATTTTTAAAGATTTTCTCTATATATTCCTATGTAAAAATTCATCCCCCATTGTGGCCTCACCCTACCCCTGGACTAATATGTTTTACGGTGCTACCGTTTTGGCGAGCGCAGCAAGAATTACACATACCTTGCATCATTGTCAACCTATATAGTGTTGTTTAGGTATCAACGAACGTCAAAGAATTTTTAGAGAGTATTGCTCTACAAAAAGTATGCCAAATGTACTAATTTTTATGGTTATGATATATACACAGCAACCCCCTACCCCGAGAGAGAGAGAGAGAGAGAGAGAGAGAGAGAGAGAGAGAGAGAGAGAGAGAGAGAGAGAGAGAGAGAGAGAGAGCCCGGTCCCTGTTTGTAGGTGTGTAATTTCCCACTTTTAAATTTAATGGATTGACTATATGCAATATCTACATTTATTTTTTAACTGTTTTATTTTTTCATTTTATACCTTTTTTTTTTAGTTCAAAACGTCCTATTGTTTATTTCCTCCTTACTCATATACTTACCTGCCTATTGTACGTGTATGCACAATTAGCTTAAAGATGGATCGATATGACACTAAAGTATGGCTCTTGCTAGTATATATTTATATAATCTCTATATAAAAAAAAAATTAAAAACAAATCATATGTCAATGAGGCAGGTATTGCAGTCTATACTGAAATAGCTAGTACACTCATTACAGATGTTTGATCCACCTCTAAATTTATCGCGGGAAATATAGCGCGAGGGCACTGTGACGTCATCCATAACTTTGTTCGTCTTTGTTTACGTATCTCGACTCAATACGAATGTATGGAAGCATGTAACAAATCTTTTGAGTCTCTCCAAAGCATATGTGGTACTCAAAACGTGTCTTCAAACTTTAAGACACCGTAAATTACGAGTTAAAAGACGGCCATTTTTGGCATAGCACCACAGGTGAAAACATTAGAGAGCATTATGGGACGTAGACAAAAAATTTTGTTCGATGAACTGTAGGTTTTGCTCGTTCTTTTTCCTGCGCACACTGGTTCTCAGAGCTTGCTGCGCTCGCTATTATTTAAACAAACTTGAATCTATACGATCTGGGGATGCTTCCACTCAAATTTGGGCTTTCCTGGCCTAATAGTTTTGAGAAAATTTTTTTTACATACAACTTTATCCCCCTATTGTGGCCCCGCCCTACCCCCAGGGACCATGATTTGAACAAACTTGAATCTACATTATCTGAGGATGGTTACACGCCAGTTTGAGCTTTCATGGCCAAATAGTTTTAAAAGAAATTTTTTTAAAGATCTTCTCTATATATTCCTGTATAAAAATTTATCCCCCAATTGTGGCCCCACCCTACCCCCGGGGACCATGATATGAACAAACTTGAATCTACACTACCTGAGGATGCTTCCACTTTAATTTGAGCTTTTCTGGCGTAATAGTTTTTGAGAAGAAGATTTTTAAAGATTTTCTCTATATATTCTTATGTAAAACTTGATCCCCCCAATTGTGGCCCCGCCCTACCCCTGGGGACCATGATTTGAACAAACTTGAATCTACACTATCTGAGGATGCTTCCACTCAAATTTGAGCTTTCCTGGCCTTATAGTTTTTGAGAAGATTTTTAAAGATTTTCTCTATATATTCCTATGTAAAACTTGATCCCCCTATTGTGGCCCCACCCTACCCACAGGGACCATGATTTGAACAAACTTGAATCTACACTACCTGAGGATGCTCCCATTTTAATTTGAGCTTTCCTGGCCTAATAGTTTTTGAGAAGAAGATTTTTAAAGACTTTCTCTATATATTCCTTTGTAAAAATCCATTCCCCCATTGTGGCCCCACCATACTACCAGGGACTATGATTTGAACAAACTTGAATCTACACTACCTGAGGATGCTTCCACTTTAATTTGAGCTTTTCTGGCCTAATAGTTTTTGAGAAGAAGATTTTTAAAGATTTTCTCTATATATTCCTATGTAAAACTTGATCCCCCTATTGTGGCCCCACCCTACCCCTGGGGACCATGATTTGAACAAACTTGAATCTACACTATCTGAGGATGCTCCCATTTTAATTTGAGCTTTTCTGGCCTGATAGTTTTTGAGAAGAAGATTTTTAAAGATTTTCTCTATATATTCCTATGTAAAACTTGATCCCCCTCTCTTGTGGCCCCTCCCTACCCCCAGGGACCATGATTTGAACAAACTTGAATCTACACTACCTGAGGATGCCTCCACACAAGTTTAAGCTTTTCAGGCCAAATAGTTTTTGAGAAGAAGATTTTTGAAAAATACCAACAAATTTTCAATAATTCTCAATTATCTCCCCTTTAAAGAGGGCGTGGCCCTTCACTTGAACAAACTTGAATCCCCTTCACCTAGTGGTGCTTTGTGTCGAATTTGGTTGAAATCTGCCCAGTGGTTCTTGAGAAGAAGATGAAAATGTGAAAAGTTTACAACAACGATGACGACGACAACGACAGACAACGGACAAATTGTGATTAGAAAAGTCACTTGAACCTTTGGCTCAGGTGAGCTAAAAATGTGTGATCTGAAAATTAAATTGCCACTATAATATAGAAACAAACCTCTGTTTGTCTAAGAAATTTAGATCTGTCATCTTTGAATTTCCGATGATTCTGTTCATTGATTTTGAATCGATCTGTAATGATAATAATGGAAAACCATATCAAACACACATTTTAAATGAAATGAAAAGTGAGCAAGCTCACATACTCCATGCTCCCCCATGGTTTAACAATACTCCACATAATGAATAGCAGGATATGCATAAAATACACAAAATATCTAATAAAGGGCAAAAAATCATTAGATAAAAACCTGCAAACATGCTGATCTATTCTTTTTCTTTAACAACAACAAACTACTAAATTCCAAGAGGGCTGATATTCTCAGATAAATAATGGATTTGGAATTATTTGGTAATATGCATGTCCAAACATTGTGTCCTTAACAGTTCCACATTCTTCTGTGCAGTGGTTTAAGAGGAATTGTGCTTACAAAAAAACAGGACTGATGGACTGATGAATAAGTCAAAAATATTATACCCCTTGCAACTCTGTTGCGTTGGGTTTAATAAACTTTGTTTAGAAAACAGCAATTAAATCAAACAGTAAAAGAAGAAAAAGACAAAATCATCATGTTATGTACCCTGTGATTGGTTGTAGGTTCCCCTCAGCCCCTCCTCTATTTTCTGTGATGCCTCTAACTGAAGAGTCAGCTCCTCCAGAACCTCTCTGTCAGAAAAAAATAACACTAAATTACAATACACATCTATGTCTTTACAGACATACCGGTATATATATATTCAAGATGGGGTGAAAAATATCTGTATTTGAAGCTTGTATTATGTTAATGTGTTTATACATGTATTCTGTTTTAGGAACCATAAGCTAGAATCATACAATTGTATGCTTCTACATGTGATGTTACATAGAAAAAGAAACACTTTACTTGTATTGACCATAAATATAAATCAAGGGGGATTTCAGCTTCTTCAAAAGATTCTTATAGTACATATCTTTTTATTGCTATAGAATTATTACATTCAAATATAATGTTAGAATTTCAATTACATGTATTCAATCATTCATGAAAGTGAACAAAAATTTTATTATAAACAAGTCACAACAGATACTAACGTCAGTTCATCAATGGCCTTCTGGGTATTATTGGTCAGCTTATCCATCGTACCCTGCTCTCTGTCCCAGTCACCCATCTGTCTCTCCATCTGTTCTGTCTTCCACTCCATGTGATCCAGACGTTTGTTCAGGGCTAAAACATTATCCTGAAAGAAAGGACAAAGACTTAAATAAGAGATTAAATATCTTCACCAAAATACTTGTACTTGATAATTTCATGGAATAAAGTAATTGCATAAAATCCATGTCTTATGTAACGTATCATGCTTTTGTTCTAAAACATTATATGGTTTAGAAAATATGAATTTGTACAGTCAGAGAATGTTAGACATACTTTGAGGTGTTTGTGATGAGGTTCAATAGAGTCTAGTTTCTCCTTAAACCTCTGCTTTGATTCCTCCTCCTGTTTTTCTGTCTCTTTCAGCTGCTCTTGCAGGGTGACTTTTTTCTGTTTTTAAATAAAGGATTTACTTCAATACATGTAAATGGCACTGCGCAAATTTGCTGTACTTTTTATTTTGGATTCATCATACAAATATTTCAAATCATGGACACAGTTAAGTAATTCTACATATCGTTAGGAATTCATTATAAGATTGTTTCATTGTAAAGTTGTGTAAAGAATTAATTTTTTCAGATATATGGGTGAAAATATCATGAATGAAAGTATCAACTCTGATTTGGATTTACCTGTAATCTGTCTCGCTTGGCAGATCTCAGCTTCTCTACCTTTGTCTTCACTTCATTAACCACATTGACAACATCATCAGCGACTTTCTTGGCCTATGAATGAATTGAAAAGAGGATTCTCAAAGTTGCACAACTACAGTATTCAACAGCATGAAATTCTCTTGATTCTTACATATATCAAGATATTGGTATCACTTTTTTTGATGAATCAGCTTTTCATGTTATTGAAAGAATGACAATCAACTTAGTAAAAGTCTCTTTATGTCACAAAAATATATTACATGACCATATGTCAAATAAAGCACCCAACATTTTATTCCTACCTTCTGATTTTTGACCTGGGTGTCGGTCTTGTATTTGGAGAGATCTGTAGTATCATTAGAAATCCTGGCCACTAGTACAGTCCTTGTGTGTACCTCGTCCTTCACTTGCCTCCTCAAAGTGTCTGCAGTACCCTGCAAATCAAAGAAGAATCAATGTCAAAATGGCAACTTATTATCTCTAGTTGAATACATTAAAAATACAAAGTGATGTCGGAGTGAATTAATATCTGATTTCATGTATGCATATAATCAATTGTTAGACCCATTCTAGCAATGTAACTACCAGTACATACAAAGCTTTGTATTTACAAGACAAAGAGATTTGTGAAATCACTCACAGATAATACGAAAGTTCAGCGCGACAATTGTCGCGCGTAGCAGCCTAAGGGTTAAGTACTGATAGAATGTTAATATAATGATCACAATCAATGCAACTTCATTTCTACCTTGAGACTCTCTTCCATTTTGAATGCCTTTTCCTCCTCATTTTGTAGCTGTTCTCGAATTGTCTGGTTAATGGCCAACACTTTGTTGTATTCCTCCATAGTAACGGCCATTTGCTGACCTAATTTCACCATCTCCTTTTGGATACGAGCAATATTCTTCTCATCAGCAACCTTCTGTCTTTGACTAGAAAAGTTATAAATGAGAAAAAACATCATGTTACTTATCCAGCAATTGACAGATTCTGTACTTTAACCTTATTATGATTGATAGAAGAGTTTGTATTTATATACACTACAAGTGTCAATTGTTTTTCAGCATTGGTAAGCATAATGTGGTTTTTTTAAAACTCTAGTATGTTTCTGACAATATACCTAAAAGGCAAATTTTACTTTCAGCCACTTTAAAGACCCTAAACATTCAACATGTGAACACCAACCTCTTTTGATCAATTTAGCTGGTCAAGTTGCAAGCAGACAAATATGCCCCCAAACTTGGGTTTTGGATCCATAATACAATATAATTATGGTGTTAATTAACTATTTATAAAATCAGCTGTGTTATTTAAAAGTGAACACTTCAATCTTACCAATCAGTTATTTTATCATAAAAGTCCTGGACTTCCATTTCGGCCTCTTGATTCTTGAGTAAGATTGCTCTCAACTTTCCATCTTTAGCCTTCACTTTGTTTTCAAGATCACGGATTCTACTATCATTTTTCTGTTTCTATAGAGCAAATAAAATTTAAGGTTAATAGTATGCTTAAGCTTGCTTGATTAATAGATTTGTTTGAAAAATAATTTACAAAACAAATGATGATATCCTCAAGCCTGAAGGATTTTTACCTTTGCAACAAGTTCTTGTTGCAGCTGAATGTTCTCATTTTCAAGCCTGTTGTGTTCAAATTCAGCCTCTGCTATTTTTGTCTGGATGTCTCTTACCTAGTGAAAAAACAAAACAATGTGTAACAAATCTCACACTATGCTCCTAGAATCTAAATTCATGCAGTCTTAAATACAGTAATTTCACTGTCAATAAAAACATTTCAATTTTAAGAATAAAACTACCCCAGTATATAACTGTCTGTGCTTCAAGCTGTGTTATTTTAAATGAAACTTATATAGATATTTACTTTGGCAGCCTGCATTTCTTCGGCCACTTTGGCATTCTCGTTCTTGACATCCAGAACCTTGAGTTCCTCATCATTGTCCTTCAGCTGTTGCTTCATATCATTCACCTGATGAATGTAGGCATTGTAAGTCATCTTGGCCTGGGAGTACTCCTCACTGAAAAAATATCCAATCATATTCAAAATCATTTTTATTATTTCACATTAAGCATTCCATGTAAAAATCATACCTAAATGTAATGTTTCCTATATGTCCTCCAAGTAGAGATAAATAAATGTATTGTATAGAATCTTCCCCAGTTATTTATATTGCATTTTCCGATTTATTTCCTTACCTAATAGCAGTGAGAGCATCTCTGACTGTGTCCAACTCTTTCTTGATATGCCCCCTCTCTGTCTGAGCTTTCTTTTCTGCCTCTGATGACTTGGCTTTTGTCTTCTCTTGTCTTTCTTTAGTATTATCCAATTCTGTTGTTGTCTGTTCAAAATGACATTTGTTTTTACATTCAGTGTTTCAATACTATGAACAAATCAAAATGTTCACACCAATTATATATCAAAAAAATACCAAAAGCCAGGTTGCTTAAATCTATCTCTACACATATAATACAAGTATTTAAATGGTAACTGTTAAAATAGCTATATTTAACACATACTGAATACATAAATAAATACATGCATAGTTATCTCAACTACTCTCATATTATTACCAGAATACCAGTAAACATGTATTTGAAAAACCCTGATGATGAAAGTACATGTACTTAATATACAATACATATATAAAACTATTACATGTACTGTATTCAAATATAATGATCTCCACTTACTGAATTTTGTGCATTTTTAATTTTTTCCATGGCAAGCTTTTCCAGTTCTAACTTCTCTTCCACCAGAGGTCTGCAATAGTAAAATTCGGAATTTTAACTTACCAGGTATGTTCTGGTACCTACATGTACTGGAATATCATTAAACATTGAGATTCCTATCTATAATCATACCAAAGACCTCCTTTTAAATCTAAAATGAGGTTCATACTTACATGTGCTTTTTCACAAATTCAATGTCATCTTTCAGACGTTTGTTAAGCAGCTCTGCAGCACTGGTTTTGTTCTGCACTCTCTGTAAATTTCTGCCTCCATAGTTACAATGCCAGGAAAGCTCGTTCAAATCCATAATACAAGCCTCATGTTCTGTTCAAGTGAACAAGAAATGTTGTGTAATAAAAGCCATGCCATAAGTTACATTAGGGTTGCAACATGATTTCATTCTTTACACAATGGTATTTTTCTTTTTAAACATTTTTTTACCCCTTTGAACTATGGCAGGAAGTTCAGTCATTCTGCGCAAACAGAGATTGTCTATTTTGTTGTTAAGGCGCACCACTCTGTCCTTCTCATTTTTCAGACCTTTCTCTGTTTCTATTCTATCATTTTCAAGCCGGGCCAGCAGTGTTATAACCTCCTCAATAACATCTTCAGCACCTAAGTAAGGAATATCAAGGCCCCCTTGTTGTTCGGTATCTGTAAACAGCATACAAAGATTATAGAGTTGACAAAAAAGGATTTTTGACATGGATAGAAATTAATAGAATCACAAATATTGTACGTATCATACTTCAGATTTGAAATTTGGTTTCAGTTCTACCATGAAACAGCACCTCTGAATTTCAAAGAGACTGGGTGGTCAACAAATAACCCACTAGATCTACCTTAATTACAGAGATTTTTTAAAGCTATAAACTTTATAGTAAAAGTAAATTCCATATATTTTAGAATTTAAAATTTGAAAATTTCCCTACATCTTTATACAGAACTCTTCCTCTCTAGGAAATTAATACAGTCTAAAATGGCCTTGACCTCCCGGTCCTCTCAATTGCACAGAACATACAGTCAGAACCTACCCTGAACAGCCCCTACTCCATTAATAGACAAAGGAGTAGCTGGGTGACTGGATAATGTTGAAGCAGATTTCCTAGAGTGGGCACTAGAGTTCCTTTTTTCTCCGCTTCCTTTTCTCTCTTCATCATCCATGGACCTTGAAAACCTTAGCTGTTTCTTGCTGCCAACTGTTTTAGATAAAAAAAATATTAAATCACAAGTCTGCTCATCAGTATCTTCAATATTCATGATTTCTGGAGAGAATCCATTTTCTTTATCCTCTTTGTTAATCTTTTATTCTCACTTTTTTAAATCAATGCTAGGAATTTTCGATGTTATCGGTAATGAATTATGATCATCAATGGATTTTACATACTGAATATTTAAATTATTAGAATAAAATTTGTTCTTATCTAATATCTATTTTCTATGAATATGGAAATTCAAGTCCAGTCAGCTGAGGGTTCCATAAGAATTACCTTGTCTTAATGCTACAGCTTGGTCTTTGCATTCCTCTTCCCTTTCTTTGAACCATTCTTCAATTATGCCCTGTATCAGCTCTAAGTGAGAGACTGCTTTATTTACACATGGTGAGGTGTTCTTTGTTAATTCACAACTTTTTCGTCTAAAGACCTGAGGAATTTTGGGCCAATTTTGAGGCAGAGGGTAAACTTTATCTGAAAAAAAAACATCAAAGAGTTGAAGCTTGAAATCTGGGTGAAAATTGTAAAAAGAAGAACTTAAATTATAAATGTTCATATTTTGTAATGAGTTTTCTAACAGTATGCCTTGTAATGGAAGCTCCAACAGAGCTTTTGTGTATGAGCAGCTGCTCCAATAATATAAATTAGGGATGGCAATCTCTAACAGGTTACTTGGTTGGAACAATGATAACCAGTTACAAAATCAGAATTGGTTAGTCAAGTAAAATAAAAATAATGGATATTGTAATGCAATTTCAAAATAAATTTAATTTTTTTCTTTCAAGACTATCTGAACAAATTGATTCGGGGTCTGTCAAGACCCCAGGGCTTGTGAAAGAAAATCAGTCAGTAGGTGTTAATTAAAATGACTATTGAAACAACATGTTTCTGCCTTGTCTGCTCATGCAGCTGTTAATTAAGTACCATTATGATCTATGTACAGTGTGTTTTTTTTTACTTTTTTCCCCAACATCAATTTATTACATAAAAAATGCTATTTTCTAAAGTGGGTACATGTTACATGTGCTATGAAATGAAAGGATAATCATTTCAAACAGAGTTCTATAACTTATCATGGGAAGACTTTGATATGATGAGTATAACTGACTAAGAAATTGCAACATGTGGTCATTGCAACTACATGTATTTTATAGCTGTTTGCTAGTTGTTGAAAATTTCTTTTTGAATAATTATTAAATTAGATATAATTTTATATTATATTTTGATTTACATGTAAACAGAATGTTCATATCGTGCTTTCTGTGTTATTTATAACAATTCTTAAAAATAATACCGTAATAACATGTCAAAAACCTGCACATTTTGATACGAGTAACATACTGAGTAATCGGTCAGAACGAATTGCGATTAACCAATTATTATGAAATGAGAAACTCCACTTGCTATACCATGTTTACCTTGGCTTTCCTCTGCTTCATTCTCTGCGAGTCCTTGATCTAATTCAGTTGTGTTAATATATTCTGCATCTAAAAAAACATACATTTGCTCTTTAAACATGTTTTAACTTCAACACTAATAAAAATTGTTTGCATGATATTTGTTTGACAATAATTGCATGCTGAACATCATTTATATTTCAGTCAGTAAAAATTAACTGAAGTACTTTGAGTGGTGTTTTCCCGTGGAGTACTTTTAGGAAAATCTTCTGTATTTGTTCTCTCAATATCCTCCACTCGCACAACTTTTAGAGCTGACATGTTGAAATATTTTACATAATCAGTGTAAAATTGCTTCTGTTTGTTCTACATCTGAAAGAATAAACTTCAAGTATTAATTAACACATGACTTAAATTGTTTACTGGATATTTGTAATTCTTGGTGTGCCATCTGCTTGATAAGATTTTACATTCTTATCAATTACTATAATTAGACTTTTTACTTTGCTAATTTTTTTAAAAATCCATTTTGTTCAAAATCAATATATACCCCGGTAAACTTCGAAAAACTTGTTTTTCAAAATATCCCTTCAACCCAAATTGTAGAGTTTGTTGATGGATTTATTACAAGGATGACAGTGAAAAATGACAGGGATTTCAAAGCATATGTAGGCTCTATGACCCATGGTGTGGGAAATGAAATGAACTGAGGCTATACATTCATCTTTAAAAAAACTTGACTGCACCTCAGAATATAACATGACTGTCAAATTTGCCACGCAAATAAGCATTTTGGGAATGTTACACCACATGTTGTATTTTCCATGTAATTAAGAACAAATGGATCAAACATCACCTTTTACTTTAAAGCATACTGGCCTAAGACGAATTCTCGCCAAGGATCATTTCTCGCCAGTTCATTTTTTACATCATTTTTCATATATAATTTTATGTGCTGATAAAATGACGTATCAATGCACTGGCGAAAATTGGTCTAAGGCCAGTATAGTTATTTCCTTATACCTCATACATTTCCTCAATTGTAATTATTTTATTTATATGTACAAATACATGTACAGTAATACTTTTAAAATACTTTTAATGTGTCCACATGCAGAGAAAACGTAACACATCTATGGCAATTGTCTTAGACCAAAAAGTTAGGAATTTCAAACAACAAAAAAGCAAAAGTGACACCCCTCTCCTTTCAACAAAGCTTTAAAAATGTTCAGAATCTACATGGCACAGAAGTGAGAAATAAATTGCTTGAATATAATTGCAGAAATGATAAGAACAGATAAAAACACCTAATCATATCATTAAAAACATTAAATTAGTCAAATAAAATAAAAGAAATGTACAAAATGAATAATTGTTTAATTGAATAAATGTAAGAACCTAACATTTTTCAGGATTTATATATATCACACTTTACATTGGCCAGAAATTAGTCCTGACTTTTACCCCATTTCATTTGTAACCAGTAACAATTAAGGCACTGTTTTCTGGTGACAAAAGTAACATATATTTTTTTTAAAAAAATGTTTATTTTCTTTCCACTAGATGGTTAAATAGGTACATATAAACAGGTGATAAGTTTTTTTCAACCCCATTCACAGAGTACCTGCGGGACACCAAAATTCACGGAATATGAATTAAAATTTGTACAGTTAATTATTTGAGTTTCTCACTAGTCGCTTTATGCCTATATTCAATGAGAAGGTATGTAAACTGTCATTTGGGATAATTATCTCACTATAAATCCATATCAGAAATTGTAATTATTAAACACAATATGAAGTTTTAAAGCATACAAAGCTTTATTAAACATTTAAAATAAGACATTTGCGTCAATATACATATATATGCTGGTTTAGAAATAAGGTGCCTTATCAGGAGAATTTAAGCGATATTTTTATATAGTTTTCTGTACCTGTTTTTATTGGCCATGGTACAATGGGGAGTTTTTCCTACCAAATTTCAGTCTTTTTTAAGGCAAGGGCCCCTTGAGAGTTTTGTGGTCTTCAACTTATCACATGTATGTATGTACCATAACTATACATTAATTAGTATCAAATATTTGTTCTAAATATTAAACAATGTAAAATGCATATTTGGTTTACATATAATCTTCTTGAATAACTTAAAAGGCATCTTCTCAATGCTAACCTTGTGATTGTTTATGTCATCCAGTCCTCCATTTTTTAGTTTCCAAGCAGTGTTTGTATCGTGAAATATGATTGGATGTTATTATTCGTATGAATCCGGTTCAAAAGAAGATATGCTGCGAATCCGTTTGTATAAATCACTCAAAAGAAAGACAAAATCGAATGCATTTAAACAATTAAGAACATTTCATCGGAATAATTCATACCATATGTAACAATGTATTGAAATTATTATAATATTTTTCCAGTATCAAATTAAAATAGTTTATCAAAGTGTCCTCTTTCCATTTTTATCCGCATAAAGTAAAACGTTTTGGCAGATTTACCTTCCAAAATGGCGCTTGATGTTGATAAAAAATTCTTTTGTATTGAAAGTTAATTTACCTTTTTACAATGTAATCATTTGACCAATGCAGAAAAAAGCAGTTCAAAAAGAAGAAAACAAGAATATGGGTTGAAGCAGCTTAAGTTGTAAGATGTTATTTCATGTATTCATGTGTACTTTTTTTAACTGTGAGAATGCTGTTGAGTGATGTTGTGATAGTTTTTATAATTTTGATTGAATGCAAAAGTTGATTTTACTAAAGGTTCATGTTAGAAAATTTATTTACAACTTTGGAATGAATGTCGAACGTGAAAACGCAAAATAGCAACATATGTTTGATCCTGTACACACCTTAATGCATGATATTTCATGTGGCTTGTACACTTTGTTGCCTTGTGTAAAGTGTTGCATCTGATGCTTTTATGTTTGATTTCTTAAATATCCTTTTCATATAATATCCTTTTCATATAATATGTAAGCGGTGTGACCGCTGGACCGAGTGCAGATTAAACACAGTGCAGTTGTATTTTTGTAGAACAAAAATTTATTTGAAATGCACACAGTAGGATCCGCCTGATTGCCTACTCAAATCATAAGCAAAAAGTAAACTAAATGTCACATGCTCAGACTACATTATGACGTCATGTTTCATATGATAAACATAAAAGTTTTGTCCTCGAAAATAGCTGAAGAGAGTTAAGCGATTCCAAAAAAATTTATTTCCTCTTTAATTGTTTATCAGTTGACTACCAGTAATGAAATTGAATACTTTTTTCAGTATCTAAAAGATCAGTTATTTTGTGTTAATGTTTTAATTTCCATCTAGAACTAGTCGTGTTTCTTGATTGAAGCCCTATTGAAAATTATCTGGTTTCCACTTTAATTTCTTTTAATTAAATTACCTTCAATTAAAGCATTGGAAATTAAGTTTTTAATAAAGATTAGGGGCAATTAACATTGATAAGTGCCAGTCAATCAATGATCGAACTAACTTTCTGAAAACAAAACGGCCCTGGGCTGGAAGAATTTTTTTTAGGCCTTACTATCTCTGATTCAACCCTCACATTCACAGATTTTCATATATATACGTGTTACCATTAATCCTCACTTCGATATACACTGAAAAATAATAATTTAGATGGTTGCTAGTGGAATCTAGACATATATATTTCACATACCAATATTCTTTAGGACATCAATTTTGAGTTTCTATTTTATTTTAAGAATAAACAACGACATTTTATTCACAAAACACATACTTGAGTTTATGTTCGAATTGCTAATATTACAGCAAATATTCTTAACTGACCCATGGTTACACTTTTTATGCTAAGCATGCTATGCTATGCATACCAATATAATTTCTTGTTCGTCAGACATGTAATGAAAAAAAGTACGAGCAGGCGAGCGATTCAATACTAAAAATATTTTTTATTATTGTAAGCCAAACTTGTCCGAATGGTTATATTTTTTATGCTTGTTTCTGATTTATAAATTAAAATATGAAAAATAGAGCGGGAATATAACAGAAACCAGTGCTGAACGTACTGGATGCAGGAAATTAATGATAATATTGTTTGTTCACTTCTATTATCATACAAGTGCACAGGGTCTGGTGAACAAGAAATTATATTGGTGTGGCCTGATATATTGATGAAAGTGTGGTATAATATTATATATCTTGCACCTACTGGTCACATCAATGACAACTTATTTCAACAATATCTAGAGACAGCTTGTAAGGGATATTGTCTTAGTCTTTTCTGTAATGAGAAACAGAATTGAACAATGTAAAGGTTTCAAAACCAATTTTTTATTAGAGTTTGAAACTTTGAAGGTCAACTGTCATCTGATTTCTGGGTCTTTGTATTTTTCAGATACTGACTGATACCTGATTTCTCCATAGATTTTCAGCAGTTATTCACAACCTTACCAGATTCAGCAAAAGTTGGCTTTTGTTTGGTTGACTTGCCTCTGTTTTGTTCAACATCTCACAGAAGTTGCAGTTTATGAAGTTTTACATGTATATTGTGCCTATGGTTTAATGGTATGAAGTTTCATGTTTTCCAATTTTTAGGTCACCTGATTCATTCAGATGACCTTATTTCAATTGGTTTTTGTCAGTTGTATGATGCGAGTGGTTTGTCGACAATTTTACATTTATAACTTCTTGAAATCACAAGGCCAATTCTTACCATATTTGGTTGGAAGCAATTTTAGGAGAGGAGGAATCTAAATTGCGAAATTTATTACTTTACAACCTCTGGGGCCTCATGGGTAGCGCAAAATATGCACCCCAAAAAAAAAAGGCCAAATTTTAAATGCATGGTTATGATTTCCATTAAGTCCTCTACCAAAAAGTGTGAAATTAGTGCCCCTGGGTCAAAGGATTAGGCCCTAAGGTGGGGCCGATATGGCCATATTGTAATCTTAGAGAATCTTCTTCTCTACTCCCATATATATTTGAAGAAGAAAAAATCAAAATATATGGATGTGATTTTCATGAAGCTCTCTACCATATAAATTGTGAAATTCATTGCCCCTTGGTAAGAGGTTCAAGATTCCTATGAATCTGCCTGTGGGGCCTCTTGTTAAAAGAATATTAATGTAGATGTATTAAAACTTGATGATTTTAAGATTAAAAGATGCATGACAATAATTAGCTTGAGTGGGTGTACTGATCATAGAATGCAAGGGTGTTTAAATGTTTATAACAAGAAAAATCTTTTCTTAATCCCTTTTACAATGCATAAATGATTGCCTATAGTTGATTAACAATTTTAATATAAGATCACATTTTAAAGTAATAGTTTTATATGTTTTGATTGCACAGTCTTTGCCTTGCTGTCTGAAGTCCATTGTATGATTGAAAGAACCTTAGAAGTCAAAAAAGGAAAATGGTAAATAAGCACACATAATTTTCTTTTACATAAAAAAAATGAGAAAATTTTTCTTTATGATTTAATTGCTAAGGCACCAGATTTCATTTTTCACTGTAAACAAATTTCTAGTTTAATATAACTAGTATATTTTACTTATATTTCCAGTAATGTTTGTAAAGATTCTAAATGGTCACAGAACAACACTACCAGCAGTAGCACAATCAAATTATGACCAACAGATTTCACTAGACAATATAAAGGAAGACTTGACCACAGACACTATGTCGACAGAGACCACAGATGGCGGTACTAGTAACTCCAGTGAGAGCACAGCACTTAGGAGGAGTATGCGCCAGCAGAAGAAGAAACGTCCAGACTTTCCGAGAATTATCATTAAGCCAATTCCACCCCCAAAAGAAGGTATGAATTAAGGGGATATTACTTTGTATATATAACTTGGATCTGCTTAATTGATAAAGATATCTGTAAAACTTTATGACAACTGCTAAATTCAAGATGTGTGGCATTTTTGGTTCAAACATGCTTTTTGTATTGTTTGATAAACATCAGTGAACAAGTCTTGATTTTCTCACAGAGGAGAAGCCAAGGGAATCCACAAGAGAGACATTCACAAGTACGAAGTTAGAGAATGGAATAAATCATCACAGCTCGGACGATAATCAAAGTGACTCCTCAGAGAATCATAAATCTCCCGGTTTATCGGGATTCCAGAAAACACAGACCATGAGGGAAATGCTGGCCGGCATTCCGGGCATTAGCATGAAGGTGTGTTTATGATTTGGAATTTGTCAAACTAAATACTAGTATATAAAATAAATTGATAATGGTTTGAATCAGACAGCGTTTATTTTTTAGTTTTCTGCTCTATGAATGTAATGATCCTAACCGTAAACACTATAGCTGTCTTAAGTAATTTTTTCCTTACCTTTTTTCTAACATAGCCAAGAAAAAGCAGAAACAGAAAGCTCAGTCATGCTGCACAAATTGCCCAGACTAAGGAGGGGTGTATTGACTTGGAAACACCAGACTCAATTCTGGTCAACACAAACCTTAGGGTAGAGTATTGATGTAACACCAAGCATAACATCAAACCAAAGCAATTTATTCAAAAAGACTTCAATTAAAGCACTGTAACTCTAATAGTTATTCAAGTCTGGAAAGATGCACTATGTAATTATGTAATCTATGTCTGGTTTGTAGGCTTTGTTCAGCAGATCCACATTCAATCTGTTACCAGTCCACTACGAGCATAAACTCTTACAGCTTCTTCCAGAATGTGACAGAGTCATTGAATCAGAGAGCAAATTTAGGTTGGTTTACATTACCAAGATTCTTTTAAAAGCTGACATACGCCAGTAAAGCATTGTACATATAATGCAACATTTTACTCAATCACCTTCAAGTTGAGTCACTTTTAGAATTTCAATCCAGTCTTGATTGTGTTTCAGGTTAAGCTCAACTGCATTTAACAATGAATTCTTCAATAAGGCCTGTGAAGAATGGAGGGAGAGACTCTCAGAAGGTTGGATCTTTTTCATGTCATATTAACAATGGCAGCATTTGACAGATCCCGTACCTCTAAATGAAGTCTGTCATTAACATAAGTCAAAAAGACAAAAGTTTTTCTTTCAATTTTTAATGAGACTTTGATGCAACATTCTCTGTGGCATTACATTATACATGTATTTATAAACATACAGTGTCTGTAAGTGTATAATCAAAAAAGTTACAAATTTGCTATCCATTTATAGGGGAGTTTACTCCAGAGAATCAGTTACGACTCAAACAGGATGAAGAAAAGGAACAAACCAAACTGGATCCTTGGAAGGTTTGCATTTGTTTAATCCACTCATATAAAATTATCACTATCCATTCCTGGACCATTCATTTGTTCCACTCATTAAATACTCTCCATTATTAGCTGTAAATGTATTTCCGTTGCACTGTTTGTGCACTGTTTGTAATGAAATGTATTAAAATATATGCTTTCACTTCAGGCAAAGCACTTTGAACCAGTTTGGGGAAAGAGGTAATTATTTTTTTTTCTCAATAGTTACTTGACAGGATGTATTGATTTATGAGATATACAGTTATTGTACTGGTTCCTTTTAATTCATGATTTAAAACTTTACAGACTAAGAGTAAATATGAACTCACTAATTTGAGTCAACGTTTTGCTAAGATGTATATTTTTAATGTACAAGCATTTTTTGTGTAACTTTAGCCATGTGTTTCTATATACATACATCAGAGTTATATTTCTTTCTGCAATAGGTTCAGTGGACAAGTTGTTCCTAAGGCTGATATTCCATCTCCCCCACCCCAACCTCCAATTCCCAAAATGAAAATCAAGCCATCGCTCAAGAAAGGCACAACAAAGGTGTCAACATTAATAAAACAGGAGAAGATTTCACAAACTGTTTCTCAGCCAGTGGGTACATACGTAAAAGAAGCTCCCTCACCTCAAAGTGGGCTGTTGTTGAAGATTTCTCATGACAAATCAGAATTTGTTACAGAAAGAAGTGACAGAAGTGTGATGCGTCAGACATTGAAGAGATCGTTATCAAGTGATATTAAAAATGAGGAGGAGGGGGAAAGTCCATCCAAAAGAAATCGTGTGACAGTGCATTCCCCTCTGAAGACAGTTATTCAAGTGTGTACTGCAAATCAGATGGCAAAAATCACGAAACCTGTTTCTTTGGATGTGAGCCCAAGTGCGAATCAGCCCAAACAAGTCTCACTATTAAGCTCTGCTACCTCACCTATTCTTTCACAGATGCAACAATCGAACTTCTCTCCTACAAGATCACATCCAAATGTTTCTCCCCCCAAAGGATCTCTAGATATATCACCCCAAACAAGGACTCTTGCGCAGATTAAAGTTCAGACACAGGCAGCAAGAGGCATACCTATCCAGATAGAGAGACAAACTAGAACTCTGGCTCAAATCAAAGCGGAAACCAGAGCCAAAATTCAAATGAGAAACCAAGCAAAACCGCAGGAGCCAAGTGTCCCAACAACTGTGAAAAAATTGACATTCCCAAATGCAACAGTTGCAAGGCAGGTGCCAAACATTTTACATGGGAGACAGCGAAATATGCCCAGCAAGGCCCCCTCCTCTCCTCCTAATCCCAATATTCCTGAACCTCCAGAAGAAACGAAGGATGGAATTAAGTTAAAAAGATCTTTACAGATCTGTAAAGATGTGATTAAGAAAACTGGAGGACTTTCATATCAAGTCAATGCAGATGGCAAAGTCAAAATTAATACTCCTGTTTCAGTTACAGAACAAATTATTATTTCAAAACAGGATATAAAGCCATCAGCATCATCTCCATTGACACAGAGTACTAAAAGTGCCTCAAAAGTTGTGTTTGCCAATACCCTTACTTCTGAACATTTGACAACATCCCTTCCATCAATATCTGGTATTCTTCCTACATCCTCCAGTTTTCAGACTATTGCTGCTGGAAATGCAGACACGTCTGGACAGTATGTTGTGCGTGTGACTAAACCCCCAGCTTTACAGACGCAGGCTGCAACAGCTAGGGTGGTAACAGTACCGGGATCAAATGCAAAATTCCTTATCCCCTCTGGGATTTCAACAACAGCTGTTGGCAATTCCAGTATTGTACAAATTTTGAACTCTGCCCCTGGTTCTAATTTAGTGACTATGCAATCGCTTCAGCCCTCTCGAGCCTCCAGTGCTCCTCCTCGAAATGAAGTTAACCCCACAAGTGTTCAAGTGCAGGCTGTGTCACGCTCAGCCAGTGTGGGATTAAGCAGCAACCGTGTAGAAGCTGGTACTTCTCAACAACATCTTCAGTATTTATTGCAACAGCAACACCAGAATCAGCAACGACAGAGGGTTTTAAAACTTCAACAACCAGTCTCTACGGAAACTAGCACCTCTCAATTAAAGACTGCAGATTCTTCCTCAACTCCAGAAGGAAGCTCTGCCGAGGGTAATTCCGAGTCGGTTCAACAAAGTTCAGCTCCTGGTTCATCCTCTGCTGTCAAAACAGTTCAGTCTCCTGTAGCCACTGTGTCAAGGGTAATAGTCAGCAGTGCCAGTCAGCTAGTCAGTCAGATGAAGAAGGACGCTCAACTCGGGAAAACTTTGACAAATCAGGCCTCGGTGGTGACCGTTCCATCGTCAACAGGAAATGGCACAACAAAGATTGTTCTGCCAACTGCAATATTAACAAGTGCCCTGGCAGGGGGTGAAAATGCGAACTGTGCTTGTAGTTTGAAAGCAATGATCATGTGCAGGAAGTGTGGTGCGTTTTGCCACCATGACTGTATCGGACCTTCCAAATTGTGTGTAACATGTTTAATTACCACTTGATTTTGTGACTAGGAGTGCTGACACAGTCATGTTGTTACTAGCAATCATGCTGAAATATTAACCCTGTTTTGTGTCATGATGTTTTCAATTTTTTTAAAAGAATATTTTGGGGAAAAACAGTCTACTAAGATACTAATGTAGTTGAATGGAATGAAAGGAGTTGGACATAAAATATAAAGAACATACTGCTAAAGCTTGATATTTTCATTATCTTAATCTATCAAAGTTATTTTATTAAAGTGTGTGGATGTACTTTGAATACCAATATTAATCCTGTTAATGTTTGTATGACAAGTCGAATCTAGGTAAATGTGTTTGACAAGAGAGAGCAAGGTGTAGAATTCCATCGTATTGTGAATCTCATGTCTAGATGGTCGTGAGAGTTGTAAGATCAGTTGATGCACAATGTTCATGTATTGTTTTGGAGTAAATCACAACCATTGAACATTCAAAACTTTCTTGAATTTCATATCAAAGCTGAAAAGTACCAGTTGTTTGCTATAAGCATCAGATTTTGCACTTAATATTCAAAACTAAATTAAATCTTTTGTGAATAATGCACTTTCTATGAAATTTCACCAAACTATATCTCATTAAGGTATCCAGTCATGTGCATGTATTAATGCCAGCCCTGTCTGATTATCACTTGTATAGAACTCCATGTACAGCTGGATTGTAAGCATGTAATGAAAGGAATGAAGTGTTATACACTTGGATGGAAGGCATCTGATATAGCAAGACATCGTGAAACTGAGTCGAATGTTTGATGAGAGTGAATTATTGTCCAAGTGAAGAGTTACTTTGTTTTTAACAGCAAAAACTGTATATTAAAAGGTTTTACATCAAAATTTGTTTTCTATTTATTTGTATAATTATTGTTAGAGTTTAAAATGGATGCTAATCTTTAAATTTGTGTTTCACATCTACATCAGTTCCCCTCCCCCTACCTGATAAATGTGCTATACATTGCTTTATTATACTTTGCTTGATATGCTGATTTTTCTTTTACTCTGGTGTGTTATTGAATGCCTTTCATATTATGATTTACTTGCAAATGCCATTGCATTCATAAAATGAGTAGCATCCACAATATCAACTACTGCATACCTGTTAATTTGGTTTTGGTGGAGAATTGAACAATGAAGGGGAGGGGGTATCTCGCTTGATCATAATGCCAAAAATAAGTACTATTCTTAAACCAATTGAATACGCTTGTTTTTAAAGGTTTATCAAATGATCTAAAAGGTTCACACATATGAAAAGAAATTGATCACACATGTGCAATAAGAAGCCCATTACTAGTACCTGACAATAATTTCGTTTTCAGACTTGCTTGCTTGCAATATAAAACTGATATACCCTCGTCAATCATACCAGTGTATTTTCTATTTACTAAATAATTGAAATGGGATTGGAAGTTGTGGACTGTTTTTTGGGTGGGAGGTGTTAGACCTCCAAAGTCAAGTTTCCATGTTTTCCCCCCAAGCGAGTCAAATAAAAGGGGTTTCAGTTCATTCTTCATTGTCTGAGGATATTTTACTGAGGACTGTTGGCACATGCTCTGTGTTTAAAAGGAATTATATTTACTCGTTAAATACATCTTTATTCGATCTGATTTTCTCCAAATCAAAAATACCAACAAATAGAAATCTATAATTAGCTATCTGATTATACTTTTTCACAAGGGTAATTTCAACGTCTTAAAACGTGCATTTTCCCATATATTTTTTTAAACTTAGCAGAGTACTAGAACATCAAATCCTCAGTAGTTTTTTTTTTAATTAACTATGTCCGCAAACGATGAAATTCACATAATAACTTTGTTATGTGATATTGCTTAAAATATATTCATTTCGTTGTGGGCGACTGCTGCTGACACATTTTTGCTTCAAATTTTTTTTTAAAACTGTGAAAGAAGGTGTGTGGATAAGGGATAAGGCGTGTAATATGCTAATATAAGGACGGATAAGATACTGTCCAATTAAAATATCAACAAATCTGATAATCTTTTTTTAACCATTCAAAGCAATGTACTAGCATATTTACCATGAAATCGATTTGTAACCCTTAATAAATGTTCAATACTTGGGATATGTTGATTTACAAAGGGTATGTGTATCAAAACCTAACAGTGTCATTGGTTAGAACCTCAATGTATTTTCTTTTATAAAGTAGGTCCATTCTCCGTGTTTTTGTCTTAGTTTAAATAACCAATTTATCGATAATGTAATTAATTTTGTGTAAATCAGCACTTGATGTCAGCGGATCAGGATTGAATTTCTTCCAAATGTGCCAAATGATGACATCTAAGTGTCGATTGCCTTTCTTCAAAAGCGTTTGAAATCTCTCTTACGAAAACTAAATTATCAAGGACGAAAACAACATCGATGCTTATCGGAATTTTTGAGGTAGATGAATCTAGAAATTTTGATCCATTCGAAACTTTTTTACCTCAGTCATTTTTATTTTGGAGCATATTTTAAAACACTGCATGATTTGATCTTTGGTTCACAGATATTTAGTACGAACACATTTTGTTTCTAACTGTATTATTAACATCTGATTTGTTAGTTGTTTGAATATTTATACATATACAGATGCGTGCACAGTTAAATTAATCGAAATTAACCAACATTAAACAAAAATGTTATTATTTCATCGAACGCCCTTTGTACGATCTATTTTTGGAACTTTGCCATTGACCTGTAAATTAGCATACTAATAGCAATGACCCGTAGCCCATCCATTGTGCTCAGTCAAGGATTTAATCGCCACGAGTTCGGTGTGATTTTCGGAGTGAACATGGAGAGCAGAGAAAAGATGTCAATTTTTTCAACCGATTTCCCGGGGGTGACTCCGATCAGGGGCTACAGACAAGACTTCACTGACAACTACTCACTTCGTCACACGAGGTTCGGGGATCAATGTGCACAATCAAGGTATTTGTATCTAGACTTCCAAAATAGCACAAAGCCACAGGATATCGGTTTGACTTTCGCAAATTTCGCACTTGTTTAAACGTTATAATACTGGCAGGACAAGAGCGATATACATTAGTAGAACAAAATTTCATCAGAAGAACATTCAAAAATTTTGTCAAATGTACAACAGAAATTGACAGTGTTTGGTTCACATCGCTGCTGTGCCATACATGAGATATCTGTAAGAGTTTTCTAATGGGATGCGTGCGATTTTGTTGCGCTGCTAATTGCACTTAAATAATTCTTGCATACAAAGAAGAAATGACAAACATCCTACTTTAGACCACAAATATAATGTTCCTCGTGAGCGCACGAAATACACAAAAACTCTTTGTCTACATTTGGTGGCCCGCTTCCCTTGTGTTGTGGTAATTCTGGTTATTTTTTTTAAATTTGTCTAGAAGTCTTTCATGACATATTTGATGAAAACATCACTATACAATCAAGTTGATGGGGCATGTAAGTTTCCATGTCCATTTCCATGTAAGTCCCGCCCAACTACGTCATAACAATGATGGAAACAGCAGACGGCAAGATACAATAGGAAGGGAATATAATAAATTTTGTTTACATGTATATACATTTGTACTCACTATGAATATTGTGCTTTAATCATTTAAAATTATTATGATAAATTATTTGTTTACAAAAATTTTTTTTAATTCAGTTATGTTAGATTTAATTTTTTAACAGAATAAAAATTATAACTTAAATATACTTATTTATTAATTTTATCTAGATCGTTTGAGAAATTTTCATATTCCATATTTTCCTTTTCTGAAAATAGCACAAAGAGTTTCATTATCATGAATAAATCAAAATGTTTTATAATCCGTTGAGGAGGTAAAATCGTGGTTGTGAAACACTTAAGAAATCCAGGCATATTACGTTTTTACGAATTCTGATGATTCCAGGGCATGCACGTGCTGCACGTGCACATGTTGACCATCCATTCTACTACCAAATCACAATGAAAACTTATAGAATTTACTATTTTCTAGATTCGACGCTCTCTATCTACATGACTGCACACAATCTATGTCCAGGGACACATCATCACTACAGCTTGATCACCTCCATTTCCCGCCAATAAAATACCCGGAGTTGGAACGTGAAGTAGCAGTCAAGTTTGAACCGACTGAATGTTCTTCCGATACACTGTTGCCTAACGCCTTCTCTGAACTGCAGCAAGGATACAGATCAATTAAACTAGAACCTGACGAGTTTCCAACAGTAAATATCAGAGATTTGGGGAGTAGTGTACTACAACTGTCGAAAGATGATAAGACATGCACGGATTCCAAAGAATCGGGTGTTTCCCGATTACAATATTTCCAGAATAATCCACAGCTCCCACTTCCCCTACGAGAACCTCTTGTTGACATGACTAATGCTCTAGGTTCTCTGAATAGCATAAAAAGCCCAAACGGCTCAAGCCAAAGCGAAAGAACATATCCCAATAGAATCCCAATTTCCCAACACTTGCCCGTGCTGTGGAAGGCTGTTTTTGACTCCTCGAACACAAAAAGTTGTTCCATCAAGGAACTGGACCCAATCGTGAAAGGCAGCGGGTCCTTGGAATGCTTAACAAACAAGATACCCCAAATAAAAAGGTCGAGGAAACTCGCCAGACCGACCAGAAGTGCCCCGAGATTGGATCCGAATTTCAGAGGGGCCACGGTGATACTGCACACAGAAGTCAAGAACAGGAACTGTAGCCTCACCCTGTCTGCCAGCTTCAGGTTCACAGAACTTGATTATTATTATGGATTGCAAAACAAAATTGTGGTCTTCATATTAAAGGGACTTGGACACGATTTGACTTAAAATTTTATTTTTCCATTTTCAATGTTTATACTGCTAGGTCAAAATTTGAAACTCAAATATAAAGTTATAAGCAAGATACATAGTTTATTATAATACTTTGTTTTGTAAACAAAGCTCGAATATTGTCATTTTTTTTACATATTCGTTGTATTGGTGTAAATTTCAATCAAATGTAACTTTCTTTTGTTGATAATAGTATTTAAGAAGATATTGAATTAGTTTATATTTTATATTTTTGTATACAACTATAAGACTCGAGCTTTGTTTACATAACTATCAATTCTTACCTCTGTATATCGTTTGTAACTTGACTTTAACATTTAATATTTTGGTCAATCATTTAAAATGCACCAATAAACCATTTTATACATAAAAAATAAAAATAAAATTTTTGATCTCAAATCGTGTCCAAGTCCCTATGATGATTTGATATTTATTGAGATGTTCTATTTATTCAGTAATGTTAAGATTTACAAGCGCCAGATCAACAGGAAACGGAAAAACAGTGGATCCTACTCCAATGCTGACACTGTGAGTGGTTCTGACGAGGAAAATGTAATCCCTTTCCCAAGGGACAGTTATTACTCAGGTGATTGCCAAACGTCCAGGTCATTGAAGAGGGCCTAGGAAGATGAATGCATTGTCCAGCTAATTTTATAAAAATTAAAAACCCAAAAGTCTTAAGCGGTGTCCAGTTTTTCCCAATAAAGCTTTTTTTAAAGTTCTGTCGGTTATTTTGAATTAGATATCAACATTTTTCACCTTCTGAAATGCACATTTTCTTGGCCCTTTTAAGGGAAGGTGTGCGCGTCCTGTGGGACACACCGGACACCCCTATGGAGGGATGCAGATGACGGTACGCCGCTGTGTAATGCGTGTGGAATCAGGCGAGTTAATTTATTATTGTGATATACGGTGCTCTAACGCTAACCTTCCAATGATATAGGGAACTCTAACACTAACCAGCCAATGCTATACGGTGCTCTAACACTAACGATATATAGTGCTCTACCATTAACCAGCCAATGATATAGGGTACTCTAACGCTAACCAGTCAATGCTATACAGTGCTATTGCACTAACCAGCCAATGATATACGGTTTTCTAACGCTAACCAGCTAATGATATATGGGATACTTGTTACTTGAACCAGCCAATAATATACGGTAGTCTAACACTATCCAGCCAGTTATATAGGGTGCTCTAACGCTAACCAACCAAAGATATGCGGTGCTCTAACATAAACCAGCCAATGATATACGTTACTCGAATTAGTAACCAGCCAATGATATACGGTGCTCTAACACTAACCAGCCAATGATATAGGGTACTCTTACGCTAACCAACCAATAATATACGGTTTTCTAACGCTAACCAGCCAATGATGTCTGGTGCTCTAACGCTTACCAGTCAATGATATATGGTACTCTAATGTTAACCAGCCAGTGATTTACAGTTTTCTATCGCTAACCTCGGACTAGAATGTCGCGACGTCATTGGATGAAACGCGTCACGTGGCTGCCTTACAAATTTCTTTAAAAGGCAAGCGTCAAAATTTATAGTGCAACATGGCGGACGTAACGTTATTTGAACGGATTTTCTACACAAACGTTTGTTTACATATCAAACTTTAGGTCCTCGACAAATCAAAACACTTATTAGGTTTGTTACTGACTGTTTAAAGAAATTTGTGGGGTCGGTAAAGTCCATAGAAGGCTCGGCTCCGCCTCGCCTTCTATGGACTTTACCGACCCCATAAATTTCTTTAAACAGTCAGTAACAAACCTAATAAGTAATAGCGGTACTCTAACACTAACCAGCCAATGATATACGGTACTCTAACACTAACCAACCAATGATATAGGGTACTCGTTACTTGAACAAGCAAATGACATATGATATGATTATATGATGATACTCGTACTGTTAACGATTTGTGGTTATCGTACCTCTAACCAGCCAGTGATGTTATATTTTGTGACATTCCAGATTCAAGAAATACCGCATAAGATGCAGTGCTTGCTGGCACATCCCTAAAAAGGACATAAAGACCTACCCCAAGTGTCCCCATTGTGGAGCCTCGCTTCGAGTTTCTTTCGCAAAACGGCATCCTTGGTAATCCTCGGTAACCAGCACCGACTAAGCAATGAAATTGAATGGACAGGAACTAAGTTTTAGGAATATTTTAGGTCATTTTATGGAGAGAGTGATCTTTTTGTAAGTAATATTTAGTTTATTGTAATTAGTTTCTTAGTATTAAAAATATAAGTGTCTTAAAGTTTGTTTATAGTATTCCTTTTTAATTGTATTTTGTAAGCTTCACGTTACTCTTTTTATCATCAAAAGATGTGTACACATGAATTGTTTTAATATTACATATCATAAAAATAAAATACGAGAATATTGCAGCTTCTGCAAAAAATAACGTTCATATTGAAATATGAATTATGATGCTTAACAGTTGTTTTAGAGTTTCTCGGGAAATAGAAATTTACTGGCAAAAATCGACACATCAAAATATTTCCACTTGTTATATCCATTTTTTTTTTTTTTTTTTTACGAATTCCTGTTAATTCTTTTTCATTGCCTCGCATGCTTTTTGCATTATGTTAACAGTTTTGATGGTAAGATTACATGTTGTATTCACGAGTTTGTTTAAAAATTATTATATATATGTGTGACTGAAAATTTTGTTATGAAATTATAGTATTTATAACATTTTCTATTCATTACCTTCACTTCGTGGTTGGACAATATTGTTTTGTTTCATTTAGTTTATCGAATTATGTTTATCAAGTGCGTTACTTTTCATGTTTGTGAGTTTTTATAGTTTTATTTTACAGTGTATTTCATATCAGATAATATGAACTTAAAAGCTTTATACATTTGATTTCTTTTTGGTTTTCCGTTTTATTACAAATAGTGTAGTTTCTATCCATGATGAAGTACAATATTAATTGATTTTTGTAAGATACCTTACCCAATGAACATGATTAATATATTGTGTTTGGATCAGTTTTATCTTTATTTGATAGCACATTACTACACGATTAATAAACTCAAAGTTATAGTTGTATTTGAGTTATCACTATATACTAGTATATAAATAGTGCCTGTTTTGGAGGGTAACAGTTGAAATTGACACCCCTCGAAAACCATTGTCAACCTCTGCTTCGCGTCGGTTGACAATGGTTTCCTCGGGGTGTCAGTTTCAACTGTTATCCTCCCAAACAGGCACTATTTATTTTATTATACTGAATGTCTTAATTTTTACTGTTTTTATATAGAAATGACGCGAATTCTACGGTGAACCGTACGCGCATAATTTACGCGCATGTAACAATTCGTTTTGTTATACTTTCATGTTAAATACTGAAATCTGATTGGTTAAGACGCAGTTCATAATCCGTTTTGTTGTACTTTCATGTTAAATACCGAAGTCTGATTGGTTAAGACGTAGTTCATAATCCGTTCTATTACCCTCAGCATTAGCAACGCACTTAGCAACGGGTAACATTATATAAATAGTGCCTGTTTGGGAGGGTAACAGTTGAAATTGACACCCCGAGAAAACCATTGTCAACCTCCGCTTCGCGTCGGTTGACAATGGTTTTCTCGGGGTGTCAATTTCAACTGTTATCCTCCCAAACAGGCACTATTTATTTTGTTATACTGAATGTCTTTTATAAAAATTTTAAGAAAATTTTACTGCTTTTATATAGGAAAAACGTGAATTCTACAGCGAACCGTACGCGCATAATTTTCGCGCATGTAACATTTTTTAATGTTACCCGTTGCCAAGTGCGTTGCTAACGCTGAGGGTAATAGTAAATATTATTAACTGCGTCTTAACCAATCAGATTTCAGTATTTAACATGAAAGTATAACAATAAAAATTGTTACATGCACGAAAATAATGCGCGTACGGTTCGCTGTAGAATTCACGTTATTCCTATAGAAAGCAGTAACATTTTCTTAAAAATTAAGATATTCAGTATAACAAAATAAATAGTGCCTGTTTGGGAGGATAACAGTTGAAATCGACACCCCTCGAAAACCATTGTCAACCTCCGCTTCGCGTCGGTTGACAATGGTTTTCTCGGGGTGTCAATTTCAACTGTTACCCTCCCAAACAGGCACTATTTATATATTGTTACATGCGCGAAAATCATGCGCGTACGCTTCCCCTTAGAATTCACGTTATTCCTATCTAAAAGCAGTGATGTTTTCTTTAAGATGAAGACATTCAGTATAACAAAATAAATAGTGCCTGTTTGGGAGGATAACAATTGAAATTGACACCCCTCGAAAACCATTGTCAACCTCCGCTTCGCGTCGGTTGACAATGATTTTCTCCGGGTGTCAATTTCAACTGTTACCCTCCCAAACAGGCACTATTTATATAGTGTTACCTGTTGCTAAGTGTGTTGCTAACGCTGAGGGTAAAAGAACGGATTATCAACTGCGTCTAAACCAATCAGATTTCAGTATTTAACATGAAAGTGTAATAATAAGAGATACATCTGCAATGTCAGTGTATACTCTTCACGTTGTGGTTATGTGTCCTGTCAAATAGCTATGGTTACGACGAATGAAGATACCCTCATTTCGTATGAGGTTTTCATTTTGAACTGTATCTTTCAAATTAAAAGAAATTGTTTTAAACAATAGTATCTTTTTTAAATCACTAAACTTTGTACACGAAGAGTACATTTAAAACAAATCCGACATCTTTGCAACGTATACAATATTTCTGTAAAATAGACCTTTACCATTTCTAGAAATAGTTATTCATCTTATTTCAAATAACTTTCACTTTTAAGAGTTTTTTTTCTCCAAGGAAACCTCTTTGTGTAGATATGCTTTTATTTTTCGCAGATAACCCCCCCCCCCCATAAGAAAATGTTATCATAATGGGATGTTTATATTCCATTTATTTTTTGGCGCATATAGTGATCTATTTAAAAAAATTTACATGATTGTACTTTTGCTGTGCTTTTTTTCAACCCAAAAATGATATACACTGTACTAGACACATTAGTACCAAATTAAGAAGGTATTTCAACAGAATTCACGTCTTTGATTTCAATGATAGGTAATAAATGTATGTATCACCGTGCAAAATTCACTGTTTAATTATAACTTTATTTTGGACTTTACTTTTAAAATTCAACATCTGTTTCGTAATATTTTCTTACAATTTATTTCTTACAAAGTTTCAAGTTTATTTTGTGATTGACACTTTTCAGACTCTATATGTGATTTCAAAGAGACAGAGTGGCATGTCTCAAGATTTGCTTATCTCTTAAAACAACATTGTGCAATTATCAGTTTTTCTTGTCTTGGACATCAAAGACTCACTGAGTTTTTTTAATTATTTTATATCTGTGAACCTTTCACTCAGCTTACTTATGTCATCACCTATCAATTTATAATCATTGTTCAGATTCTTATAAATAATTATGTACAATTGTCAATCAGCAGTCTGGAATACGGCGGCCAGCCTCGGCCACGTCCGACTCACCCAGAGTCTTGAGTCCGGTGGCCACTTCTGGCCATATCTCACTTGTTTGTAACATGTCTGTCTGTTAAATTGTTTTAATGTTGTCATCGTTGAGTTTCGTCCAATAAATGTGGAATCCTGCGTCAATTGCCTGATTATTTCTCTGGAGCTGTATACGGGTGGACCTTCGGGAATACGGCAAACCTACCTTTCGTTTTAGCTTACGGCCCACAGCGCGCCTCAACCTTATACTGCTTATAACCTTGACGCCAACATTCCCTCACCCTGTCCGTATGCACACGACGGATGCAGTTTCAGAAGAATACCCTAGCACCGTAAAATCTACGCGGTCACAATAATTATCATGGAGTGAAATTTGAGTAACTGTTATTTATTCATAAATATGCCTTTCCCTTTGTACAAGACAATAATTCACTTCAGTTATAATTGCTTAATTATTTTATTAACTCTTACCCTCACCTTTGATTTAATTGACTCACTCATATTGAAGTTTTACTCTATGACACATGTCACTCGTGCTTAAGTGCTAATTTCTATTGTTTTCAATTCTTATTTATATTGTGTTATACACTATTGTCGGGAGAGAGGAATTAGGTTTCGGATTGTTCGGGTGTAGTTTTTGGATTCCCAGAAATCACCTATACCGACCTAAAGTTCAAATAAAGTGCTTTTTACCATCTAAAGCATTTTAGTTTTATTGTCGCCGGATATATAGAAACACCTTAATTTCCCCGGTGATAGGTCTTGGCCGGAATATGCAAAATATACAATCCGAAACCTAATTCCTCTCTCCCGACAATAGTGTATAACACAATATAAATAAGAATTGAAAACAATAGAAATTAGCACTTAAGCACGAGTGACATATGTCATAGAGTAAAACTTCAATATGAGTGAGTCAATTAAATCAAAGGTGAGGGTAAGAGTTAATAAAATAATTAAGCAATTATAACTGAAGTGAATTATTGTCTTGTACAAAGGGAAAGGCATATTTATGAATAAATAACAGTTACTCAAATTTCACTCCATGATATATGTCTAAAATAAAGTCTTCAGACTGGGATTAAACAAAGAACAATGAGATTATCAAACATTTTATTTGGCTGTGAAAATGAAAAAAAATCTCACATACAATACCATTCATTATGCCAGCACATAGGCAATCTGGGCCAATTTACAAAACACAAAGAACTTGGACAAGCCTCACAGTTAACATGTAGCACCGTAAATAGCTGGCCCTCAGATGGTGTGTATAGACTGATGAGTTTGTAGCATCTATTGGCGTACATATTTAATATTCTACAAGAAGCTTACAGAAGCAATCAAAATGCACCATTGAAATAAGTCAGAAAACAGAAATAAACAATTTTGAATGTTGCAGTTTTTTCTCCAAACATACAGCTTTCCTCTCATACGTGAGAATTTTAGCAGATTTGGTAAAATGCCTTTGATTGTCTTATGATAACTTCAAAATGATTTACATCTTTTATTTTCATTGGTCACATACAAAAACAGATTCTTTTTTAAACAGAGAAAAAATATAACATGGCACATTTGACATAATCGGTGCTGAATAATTGGATGATACATAAATGATACAGTCTTTGGCAGTTAGCAGGTGTCCTTGTACAAACAATGTATCTGGATAAACTTTCTAGAAGTCTCAGGTGAATTTGAAATCAAATTTGAGGAAAAGCAAGTGAAAATGATACAATGCAAGTGGTTTGGATTCTGTTGAGCAAAGCTCTTGAGGATTTCATTAGAATCATGCTTCAAGGAATACACAGTTCTTAAACTCAGTATCCAGACCAATCAATCTCTATGAAGATAAAACTTCCCATATATATTTGAATCGTTTGTGAATGAATCAAAGTTTCTGCCATGGACGGACACTGGTCTTCCAATTTTCAAATTAACCAATCAGAACTAAATTATTCCCTCAATCTACAAAGCTTTTGCTAATTTCTATTGTTGAATGGATGAGAATTGTAGCTATGTCACATACAACATTGACTTAAGCACCAATGTGGAAAAATACCCTTTATATTGTCATGTTCTGTCTCTTAACCCACACACACCCACACATACACACACTCACACACACATACACTTTTCCCTGTCACACAATCAGACTTATCTTCATTGGTTTTCACTGTGCCTTGCATTATAAATATATTCTCCTAAAACAAAAGAGAACAAATTTTGCAACAGACAAGATTTAACTACAGATGCTAAAAATTTGGATGCTGGGTCTAACAGACGAGGATTTTTTAAAATACAAAAATACTTGCAAGAATGTTGAACTCAGAATTAAATTCATAATGATAGTATTTGTACTACATTGTACTGCAATGGCACTACATGTAACAGTTTCTTCTCATTGATCCACAATTAAATGAAAAAAAAACTATCATAGAAATTAAGGATATGTTTCTGCAATAAAATGACCATTTTACAAATAAATGCTGTTACTGTATACAGGGAACTATTTGAAGCGTTTAATTTTCGCCCTCATTGTAAGTGGACAAATTCAAAACATTTTTAAATACCGGTAATTTGTTAATTAGAGAGGGTACTAATATCTGTCTCAGTGTCTGGGTGAACTCAAGACAGGACGAAATCCTTTGAAAGTATTGAAGGGCAAAAAAAAGGGTGAAAATAACCCTGAATACATTATTTAAACAACATGATTTTTAAAGTTAAAATCAAAGTAAATCATGATCTGTACCAGACAGTGAGAATGCTTATAAATAGTTTGTGTAAAGCTATAAAAATAGTAGTATAGATGATACAAAAATAAGAGTACAAAGCCAGACGGTTAACACTGCGGCTGTAATAAGTCCAACCTCTTTCGTTGGACCCTTCATCAAATTTCACTTATTGCTGAAAGCTAATACATAATATATACTATACACAAATTAATTGTAGGAAAAATATTACAGCTTAACAATTAGAATTTCCTCATCATCAAAATTATGCAGTGGGCCTTAATTTCTCAAGGCAGTGACTAGAAAATTATTTGCTTTGGTATATCTTCAAAGAAATTCAAATATATACAAATACAAACTGCTTTTTGAAAAACAATACTGAAGTAACACAACAATAACACTATATCACAATGACATCCATGTCATTGAACATCGTAATACAACACCTTATTACACTAATGTACATGTCACTGTACACTGTAATACAATTTGTAATGCAGTATGAGAAAAATAATACTAGGCCTCTAAATAAATATCTTGCAATAAAAAAAAGGAAGATAAAATTCATAGTACACGTCGGTCTACACAGAACAAATATCAACGTTCACACGCCAGTTTTGAACTGCAGACTTGTTGAACTGTAAACTGTTCACTGCTAACCATGCCTATAGATTACATTTTGATTCAGTGAGTATAAATGTACAAAATGATGACATCACACTTCCTGCTCATTCGTGATAATCCGCCGCCCTCTGGTCGGGAATGTACACATTTTGTGTCATCATGAATCTTTGGCAGTCCGACGGTCCGTTGGGTACCGACACCCCGTTAGGGACATTGTTCACTTCCCCCTGGATCTGTGTGTGGGGGATGGTGGCAGGACCACCCATTTTGTAGTTAGCGGAGGAGTCATGGGAAGCAGAACTCCCCGATGACTTGTTACTGGAAGCCACAGATTCAGCAGGGGAGATTTTTTGCGGACCATTCTGACACACCACAGGGTAGAGTGGCTGTTGCTGAACTTTCTGGTGGTTACCCATTTGTGCATGCACCATGGAGTAATTGGGTGGGGGTGGGGACTGCATCATGGAGGGAGGAAGGAGGCCAGCCTGTGCTGGGGTGTAATGCACTCTTGGTAAGTCTGTGTATCGGGGATCAATCATTTGGACCTGGGGTAGTTGGGCTGGGGTTTCTGACCCACCACTACTGCCTGTCAGGCCAGTTAGTGCGGTAGTATTACTAGGACCAGTACTACTGTGATGGCTTGGCCCACTCTGGGAGCTCTGGTGGGTACTTCCACTGTGAGCAGATTGACTCTGACTAATACTCCAATGTGGATTCTGCATCAGAACTTCAGTCTTCCATGCCCTCAAACGTGCATGAATTTCTCTAAAAGTTGGCCTCCTTGTTGGGTTTTCATGCCAGCATTCCACCATCAGACCATACATGCGTGGGGGACAGTCCTCAGGATTTGGTAGGATTTGGCGAGATCTCACTACATCTATCACCTCTTGATTAGTGTAGCCATAATAAGGCTGGAGTCCATAACTGAAAATTTCCCAAAGAACCACTCCATATGACCACACATCACTTTCTGTGGTGAATTTTCCGTAAAGGATAGCCTCTAAGGGCATCCATCTGACAGGTAATAGGGATTTACTTTGCACGCGATAATAGTCTGAGGAGTATATGTCTCTAGACAAACCAAAGTCTGAAATCTTAACTGACAAATTATCTCCAACCAATATATTTCTGGCAGCGAGATCTCTGTGAACGAAATGATGACTTGCAAGGTATTCCATTCCTGCTGCAACCTGGATGGCCACGAATAACATTTCTGGGTATTCAAGAATGATCTTCTTGCCGCTTTCATCATCCACACTTGACATATCAGAATTTGGTGAGTGAGTAAGCAGATACTCATGCAAGTCCCCATATGGCATGAATTCAAACAACATGCACATTGGTTCCTGTTTCATGGAGACACCCAAAAGACATACAATGTTCGGATGCCTCAGTTCTGTCATTAAATCCACCTCCCTCCTGAAATCATTTTTGATTTTAGGTGAAGCATTTTCCTTCAATGTTTTAATGGCCACTTTTGACACAGTGTTATCTCCATATAACCCGATCACTTCCCCTTTATACACTTTTCCAAATGCTCCTTCTCCAAGCTCTTGTAGGAACCGTACCGAAGACAACATGAATTCTCTGATCCTGCAGCCCGAAGCTTTTCCAGTGAGGGGAACAGTTTCTACAGTGGAATTCTGGGAGGAATTTGTACCTTTACTATTTGCTCCCTTATCATTCTTTTTCTGACACAAACACACCACAGCAATAAGGATTATCAAGGCCAGAGGAACAATTATTCCAGGTACCAGAATGTACATCAATTTGTTCACGGGCTCAGCTCCACTGACTGAAATTCAAAAATTGGTTAGGCAATTAAAACAAGATAAGTGCAATATAGATGGTAAAAAAGGAAAGTGTGACAAATACATTTAACTATTTCTTACATATGTTGTGTAAATTTTTTTTTGTGTTTTGACACTTTCCCCCAATTTTGTGTCAGACGAAGTGTTTCGCTGCATACATGTTACTTGCTATAAATTTAGGACTTCGATGTTGTCATAATGTTAAACAGAGTATTACAGATAATTTACAGTAGTACAAGTACTTAAGTGTTCACGTAAGTTTATCTATTATTTGGTATATTGTTAGCTGGCATTTCTCGCCTATTTTCCTTTGTTATTCTGGAAATGCGGTTTCCCATGATGCACTTTTATGTAAGAAGTTGTAAGAGTATTTAGCGGCGAATTCAATTAAAAGTTATTAATCTTTGTTGATCATTAAAGTTATGATGTTTATCAAATAATTTGTATTTTTGGGAGTTGATTTTAATCAACTCTCCTGTGCAGTTACTCAGACAAACCAAAAGTGAAACAGTGTTTGGACCTCAGCACAAATCATCGCTGCTGACAAGACTTAGTTCTTGAAAATAATTGATAATTCGATGTAATGTATGCGAAAGCATTGCTTTTCAAATAAACTTATTTATAAATACCTTGAAAATAGTTAGATTTAAATGGTACGAACAATTTAGATATTTTTTGTAGTCGTATGTATTCCTACACCAGAGTTCAATATAGTCTCGTTCAACTCGACGCTCAGCTGTCTCCGTAAATCTCTGACAAGCAGAGAGTCTCTCTTGCTTGTCAGAGATTTACAGTGTCAGCCGAGCATTTAGTTGAACAAGACTACAGTTCAATATTGCTTGGATCCATACAATTTTCGAGAAATATTTCTATTACTGATACATAGTTTGATTGAATTAATTTTATCTTTAAATATTATTTAACATGATTCATATGGGGGGGTTCTCAACATCTTTGTCGAAAAAGTCCAAAAATTCATATTATAAAAAAGTGTGTAATTCAAATACAAATTAGAAACTACATGTACTTGTCATGCAAAATAACATATCATTGGTTTTAAAATAAATAAACATCGACAAAATCAACTCCCGTCAGTTCTTCATTACTTTGATTTTAAATTGTTGTTTATATTTCATGTGAAACTTTAACATACCCATGAGAATAAGGGCATCCTGTATCGCCAGTGGTTGGCTGATGTTAAGCTGCACAATGTTTCTGATTGGTCGGCATATTTTGCATCATTTTGGTGTATTTAATGATGTGTTTAATAGTAAAACGAGAGTTGAAGAGCTGGTTTTTTAAGAGTACACCACAGTCGCAGGTGTGCGTTATTTATTGGGTTAATTGTATAATATATGGAACCAGTAATATTATTAACACTCAAAAGATTGAGTGTTTATAATATTACTGGTTTAATTTGTAACAGTTGGAATTATATTATTTTTGGTTATTTAAACCAGTTTGGAAATATTCTTTGAAAACTTTATTAGGTCTAAGTTGGATAGACTTGCACATTAGTTTGAATGTATTTGGATAGTATTCCAATTATAGTCTATAGTTAGTTTGTGAATTACCAGAGATTTTGTGAATTGAACAGTATTGTTTGTTTCTGTTTTCGGAGTAATGAATTTATAGAAACTTTCAACGATGCTTGTATATTTAAAGTAGAGCAGATAGTCCATTTTGCGCAACCGTACATTACAGAAAGAATTCCTGTGTTTATAAAATGTATTTATTGGTAAAATAATGATGAGTTAGATTGGTCATTTGATCTTTACCAGTGTTCCTGGGATACTTACTGCACTGAGGGATGTTACAGCTTTCATTCTGTCTGTAATGGTAGTCCGTGTAGCACCAAGGACCCCCTGGGTCACCATTGGGATTTCTACACAGGTTGTGGTTACCTGTAATTACAATTTACTTTATCAAGTCTGCTGTTAGTATTCAATATGAAATACTGATATTTTTCTTCACTTAACATTTCAACAAGCACACTCCTCAATATTTGGAAAAAATAACATTAAATATTAAATTCTAACAAGTTCTTAACATGATGTGGAAATTCTCAGCAAATGTCAAGCATGAATGCTACAAAAGTCATTATTGTGACACCATAGAAATATTGAAAAAAAAAAATTCCATACATGTGCACTTTTTCTACATGTTCTAAGGGGGGTCCTTATTACATGTATGGACAATGAAACTTTTTATGACAAATAATGATCTATGTCCATAATTATACTGGTAATGATAATAAGAACAAAGTGATGTATAAGAAGTGATACACAGTTTGACTGACCAAGAGAATGGTGGTCTTTGAATTTGTGGTTGTTCTGCCAGTTTACACAGTTTTTGCCTGTTACTGTTCGATGGTGTGTTCCTCGATAATTCTCTCCCCTCCCAGTGTAACAATTAAGTTCTACAACATACACATATATATTACATACAAATTAATCTATAAAAAAACAAGTTATCTTTGTAAGTACTGTAAAAACAGTTTTCTTATTAAGAAAATACATGTACATGTAGTTACCTTTTTTTTTTCTTTTTTTTTTACACATTTTTCTCTTTTTGAATGAAAAACACTGATTATTTTTCATATGTAAAATATTGATTTAAGCTTTTCTTAAAAAAAACAACAACCACAAAACTCTTAAAACACTTCAGTATGAAGTCAGTATATTTACATAATATACCAATAAAGAACATGCCATGTACATGCCAAGCAGAAAAATCTTACTTATCCTCTTTTGTTATCTTTTTAAAGGGAGGGTGGTTTTCATTTCTTCAGCAAAGTATATCATAAAGTTTGAAAAATAGATAATGTCTTGAACCAGGTAAAACCAACTCACCTGGGATATCATAACCTCCGCTCTTGGATCCTTTGTTTTGTCCGTACCACACTGTTAATTGACAACAAGTTTATAAGCATTGACAGTTAGAGAGCAACACAGTACACAGTCTACAGGTGATCTCATTACAGTAGATTAAGACAGAGAGATTTCATAAGACATTAGACAAAAACACATTTTCAAATCTCTATGGATGCATGGCTAAATCACACACAGAGGAGAAAGGTATGAGGTGCCACTAACATAGACTGATTTTTCTGAACTTTGTGTTCTTGCATGTGCATTGCAACAGCAACAAATATTTCTGATATTTGGTATCTTGATAAAGCTTTGTACATGTGTATCATATCAAATGCAAATTACAGGAGACAAAAAACCTCATGCGCACAAGACAGTACAGAGGAAGGGTAATGGTCAGCTCTCAGCCTATAGCCACCTGACGTCGCTCGACCTCATCACCATCATCAGTACCCACCTGATTTAGTAAGGGTGGGTACCCCTACTTTCACACAGTTATTTCCCTCTACAGTCCCAACAGGTGGCAGGTCTTTACACACAGGTAGGAACCTTTTACCTGAATAAATGAACCATGAAGAGATTAAGCAATGAACAGACTTCAGCCAAAAACAATATCACTATGATTACAATTAGGCTTATGATTCATCACAATTGATAATCATTTAGCTTTTAAAATGTAAAATGCAACTAAAATACTGATGGATGTAAAACAGGTAAGAAGAACTGAGGACAGATTTTCCCCCATTGAGATGAACAGCAGATAATCAGATCGCTGTGTATTCATTTCAATTAATAGAAAGTCTGTACCAATATCAGGGTGATTCATGCCTAGTTTGTACTCCTTTTCACAGATGTGATTTTCCAGCTCCTCGCACTCATCACGACACACTTGTCGGGGGCGTGGCTCGTCTGAAGACATGTCACACAGGGGAAAGGTGAAATAGCACAGGAAAGGTATGGCGTACTGGTGACATGTGGTCGACATCTCACTGGAGGAGGCAATGATGGTAAAACCACCTACAAAATTTGCACATAGTATATCAGTATATACCAAACCAGAGGATGTAACCATGGTTGGAACGGATCATGTTGATTAATTTCATCCCTGTCAGTTTCTATTTAGCTATGAATCAAAATCAGTTTTCTTAAAAAATAAAGAAAATACTTGGTAAATGTAAATACATACTAGTAATTTGTGAAATAATTCAAATATACATATCTAGAAATCTACCTTGGTTATCCCTTTTTTTCAAACTGCCAAAAAGTTCCGAGTTTTTATCATGACACTATCGCTATTGACAATGACAGATTCATCTTGTCAATAATTGATTTAAAATTGCATTAGATACACAATCTATGCCATGTTTCCTTACTGATAAAATTGTTTTCTTTGACCCCTTGGGAGTATTCAGATGTTACGTAGATGCTCTGATTCCCAAAGAACTTGGCACAGGTGTTTCCTCGAAATTTCTGACAAAACCCATCCCCTCTTTCCTGTGATTTTTTGTCCTCTGCCACATATCTGTCAATAAATTACTTTCAGATTTTTAATCTAAATCAAATGAACAAGAGTACATCGCTGCTGAAACAATTAATTCTATCATAAAATCTTTGCTGTAACACTATTGGAATGAGGAAATTTTTTTTACCAACTTATTGATAAAGGACATGTACTACCCCCTTTTTACCACATATGTTCTGATACCCTATTTGGCTTATACGGGTTTTTCCCTTGTATTTGATAAACTTGAAATACAAATCGAAGTCAATTTAATATATTACTATGACAACCTTTCAGAAAATTTAATTGTCAAAAATCTGGCTGATATATGGGAATAAATTTAAAAAAAGATGGAAATACTACATATATATATATATATTGCTTTATCTTTACTAAAAAAGCAAACTATAAACAATGATTACCATGTATAAGTATTTAGAGAGTTAGAAAGCCATTATTTAAGGTCACATTTGCCTTTTTATTCAACTGCACAAAGGACACACAGAAGAGAAAAAGAAAGATAAGTCCTAGTGCAAAGTTTGAAATTAAAATTTGTTACATATTCTGTGCAAAATAAAACAGAAAAAGTTTTTTGTTGATTTTTGAAATGAGAATGACATTTCCTTCTTAGTTTTGGTCAAATTAGTGTACTGATCCAGGGAGTGAATTGTAAATAAGAAATTGGTCCCAGACCATCACTAAATCACTATGAGTTAAACATAGTGGGATTCAAACTGGCAACTAAAAGCTAAGAAATTACCCTGGATCCCCTTTAGTTCTACTGAATTATACCAAAATTTATATGATAATTAAACGAAAATTGCAGAGAGATTAGAAAATAAGCACCAGTTTTGTTAGTGAAGGATACATAACTGAGTACAATGTATTATATATGTACGGTATATAGTCAGAGAGGAAAATGAAAGGAAACCACAACAGACACCCACACACAAAACAAATATTTTGTTCTCATCACCAAACAACTTGCAAGCTACATAAAAGCTGGATAAACTATAGCCTGCATCATTTAAGTTTAAAAATTGAAAAAAAACGTTTCAATTTTTTTTTATTATTTCTATTTTGCTTTATAATGCACTGAGAATGTTGCAAGTTGTTATATGAGAGAGAATGAATTTCAAAGACTTGTTCAATGAAAAAAAATCTATATATTTTCAGATTATAAATGAAGCAAGCAAGAAATGCTATAGATATATAATATACATGTACTTAAAACAACAAACATCACTGTAGTTTACAATAAAAAGGCAAATGCATGATATATAGTTCTAAAATAAAAAACTTATTTAAATGGAAAGTTATCTCCCTTTCACCACAGCTAAGAGTATGGATTTCTTAATATCTATCAAACGAATCACCAAAATGCAGATTTAATTGGTCTAAAGCTTATAGATGAAGCACAATAGGAAGTATCAGTACAACCTCCAAGCAAAATACAGCCATACTTACGTCTGGTATACATCTGGATTGTATTTCCCAGAAAAGCTTTTGAAAAAAATGAATTTCATTTTATACTTATTTTTATCTGGTGATAATATATTGTTTTACAAAGATAAAATGTTAGGGTATATAAACTTGATCTGAGCCCTAATCCATTCATGTATTTCTTCTCTCTAAATTCTGAGCATGAAAGAAGGATGGAGTGTGTGTTTGGCTACGTTTTTTTGTCACACTTCAAGCAAATAGATGCTATCAGTATCTTTGACTCACTATCTGGCAAAGGAAACCTATTCTCTGGTACACAGCAAGATCATAAACCTCAAATAGCATATATCAGAAAGTGTGAAAAAGATGAACATCAGAATACATAAAAACCATCTCATTACTGTCTGCCTTGCAATATCTGGCAAAATTTACGTTTTCTATCCACGCTTATCAAAACACCAATAACTTCATGTATCATCCGTATGGATATTTTGATAATGATGAGTGTACAGACGAGATAAGAAATATGATTGATACTGGTCAATTTTTAAATCTTAAATTCTGCCTCCTAGAAGAATGATGCAGTGTCTGAAATAGCATTTCATTATCATCACATGCCAAAGGAGATTCATTTTTATATTCCACCCATTCATGATAAATTTGTATCTTTTACTCCCCCTCCTAATTTCGTATCTTCTATCAACAGAATCACAGATGGACCCTGTAAACGAGTCTGGTTCTCTGCCCAAATTTCCTTCATCTATTCAGTTTGATTTTGTATGATATATCTGTTGCATGTAGCATTTCATAAAAAATCTAGAACCCAAAATTATAAGTTCAACAAATTGTAATCAGTTTGAAAAAAAAGAAGCAAAAATGCATTTTGAACTACTGATACTGGAATTTATTAAAGGAATTTGTAGCAGAGAACCAGTTTCAAATGTATACATACGTGTCGGTGTCGTCATGGATGTCTGGTTGATGATGATTTTTGCCGCTGTCATGTTTGGTTTTGGGGGGATACTCTGTTGAAAATATTATCAAAATGATGCAAAATTGGCTCTTAAATATTGTAGATATTCAGAAATCTTCAAATTATTAAGATCTCATATGATAGTACGTTACAAAGATTTACAATTTTGAAATGGAATCCAAAGTACCCTCTTTGAGAGAAAGAAGGAATAGTAGGAAGAGACAAAAGGAAATGAGGAACTGTCTGAATTACATAATTGTCACACAATATACCGTATTTTCCCGACGACTCGTCGATGCGGACGACTCGTCGAATTGCCCATTTTTAGCCAAAATTTTAACAAAATCCTACGATACGTCGATCTCAGACCATACGTCGATCTTATCACTTCAAAATGGCCTATAAAACTGCAGTAACATTATTAGTGTATGATGCCATGATGTCACCGATATTGCTACCAATTATTATTAATGATTAACATTTAAACAATTACGCTTTATAAGTATGCATCAAATTTTCAAATACCGGCAACTTCTACAAAGTCGCTTGCATTTTAAACAATTCCCGATATCGCGTGTTATGCAAAACTAAACTTACTTTGTCAGAAATATTTTATTCCCAAGCATTAAAATAAGTATCCACTCTGACTATCGCCAGTGTATTCGTCATTACGTAACCAGCCACATGTTGATTCGGCGCGTGGTCAATGTTTGTTTAACAATTTCCGGTGTCATAGGCATGCACCTGTGTCTTGTCGGACTTCAAAGGGGGGTCTCAAGTGCAGAAAGCTTAGCAATTACTATGATTTGATGAAACTTGTTTACTTTGTATCCAGTAATGCAGTTACACGCTATTGTTTTACATAGACACTGTTAGAAATAGATCGATCATTTGTACGACTTGATAATGACGATATACGACATACATACGTTTCCTAAAAAAATTATCTAACAATAATCAAAGAATTGGACAATAATTAATCAATGAACTATAATCACTCTTATAACGGTACTCTTTATATACACAGGGAGTGAAATTGCCGTAAAGATCTCAGCCTTAGGGCAAGATTATTAACACAACCGGTGTCAGCCTATTGTATAAACAGTAGTATTGATAATTGCCGATTACGTATTTTAAGACTGAATTTGACCATTAAATATTTCTGATTTATACTTTCCACTAACAACTCTTTACAAATAAAATAATTAAATTTTAAGTTTTTTTAAATTAAAAAACATCCCCCAGACCTACTGCAATATTTTCTTCCATTCAAACTTGGTTTCAATTTTACTGCGCAATGTTATCTTCCTACTAGTGATACATAGAACCATGTGACGATGTGTTTATAAAAACGGAACGGTAAAACTTTTAATTGATTAAAGACAATGTAACATTTTTTAATAACTGTTGTTATTATTATGTATTTAGTGTTGACAGATGAGTGAAAATGATATAATAATTAAAGATAAACAGTGAATTGAACAACGTAATTTTCAATCACACAGCCAACTCAAGATGATTAAAACCAAGATTTTAAATGCTATTTTTAAAAAATTTCTGACATCGAGCCTACGACAAGTCGAACAAGACGATAAGTCGGGTGTTCTGCTTCAGAGGAAAAAAATACTGACTAATCGTCGGAAAAATACGGTAAGCACTAGAGAAATGTGGAATTTGTACCATTCTTGATCAGTAGATAACCGGTGGTGTTGACTTCGCCTGCGTTGTTTGAAGCCTTACACATGTACCAGCCACTGTCAAACACATCAGCATTCTGTATTTTCAACCTGCAAAAAGTAAAGCTTTCTTAAAATGGTGATTCTCTCTGTATATCTATGTGTATTATATCACTTTCTTCTCCGAGGTTTTTATTTAGGAATAATTTTCTAGCTCTGATATCTGATGTCTATAAAGTAGCGCTGTTAAGATGTATTTTATGGTCACACACATCTGTTTTGCAGAAAAACACAGGACTATGAAACCCGTCTGATGCAACATGCAGATGTACTGGCCCACTAAATCTCTCAATGAAAATTCTCAAGATGTGAGAACAGTTGTAATAAAGAACAAAATGTTTTTTTTCTTGTAATTCTTGTAATTGAACTTGAGTTTGAAAATGCTTATTTTTTTTAATTTTTTTTTTTACCAATGTAGAGCCAAATTTAAGATAACAAACATTCTTCACTTTTTTCTGTTTAAATGCATTCTTCACTTCTTGATAGTTGGATTGCATTTTTATTATGCAGATGAATTTTCCATTAACTGCATATTTTCAATATTGTATTAGTACTTTGTTCCGTCGGCAAATTACCCTAGTAATTCTTGAAAACTTCTGCCAAGCAAATATCAAGGGGGACAACTCACCTTGCTCCCCAGGGAGTAAGTTTGCTGTTGATTCTATCTTCATTTTCTCGGATTGGAACATCGTCTTTGTACCATTTGTAACGTGGTAGTGGATTTCCAGAAATTTCACAACGAATACGGATATTTTCGCTTTTGTACTTGGTGATATTTTTCATAGCAAAGTCCAAATTCAACTTGGCTTTTCCTAAAACAAAAAAATTATTATTTCAACATGCAAAATTATATAAACAAGTAAAACTAAAGAAACCTAATGATGATTTCGTTAATTTTTTAATCGAAATACAAATTTAGCAGTTTTAGAAGCTACGCCAAAACATCATAGAATGTAACTTTATATTGCTTCAAATAACAGAATGATATTTTCTGTTCAGAGTAATGTTTAATGGCAACTACACCGGATTTCCTTTGATATTCATTTCTAAAAACACTCACAATTATTTAAATTTTGAGTATTATCTTTTTCAGAATTCTCAAATCTAACAAAAACAAGCCAAATTCTTCAAAGGGTATCTGTACAGGTCAAATACGTGCGGATCAAGTAGTAAAAAAAGCGATTAAATATCTGTATTTCATTTGTATATATCTATATTTTAGCTTTGAAATGGAGATAATTGTTATCCTTCCCTGCTTATTACATGAGCAAGGTCCTCACTCATTAAGAATCATCATAAAAAAGGTCTTAAAATTATACACAATGTCCACTAAGGATTCCGTGGGAAAGGTTATACATGCATTGGAATCAAACTTCAGAAGCTTCACAATCGTGATAGAAAGGTCAAAGAACAACAAACAATGAGCATCAGGCCAACAGAGCTCACCTCAGGACTCGTTAACTATCCTGTTGATTTTTATTTACTTTTGGAATCCCTAAATTTCATGTGAAATTCAGTTAAAGCCAAAGCAAAATGTTTTTAGGCTATTTACAATTTTTTTGGGGAAATCTTAGAAAGAATGAACATTAATATACAACTGACTTCTCCTTTGTAGGTGAGCAAAAATGGACTTATGTAAGGAAATATGCAAAATGTGCTGAATTTTTTGGTGTAACAATCCATATATTGCGCAGTTCTCCAGAAGGTCAATTATTTTAAGTGACATGTTTTGCACTATGCTCAGATTAAGAGTCCAGCTTTATGCTATTTCAAGCTAGCTTAAGACAATTGATTTTCCCCATTCGTATCTTAAGCATCAAGAATGACCCTGATTGTGTCTGGCAGCTGAATCCACAATTACTTAATGAGCAATGAATACACAGACTACGCAGCAGAAGAAAAAAGGCATACTGATACACATCCTGTCAACAAAATATACATTATGCATAAAAGAATCTACTTTTTTTTCTTTATGTATTATATGTATTACTCCATGACAAGGAATTTTGCCCAGCATGGGTGCAGAATTATGAAACACCACTTGGTGAGTCTCAAGAGTACTAAACTGATGTAAAAATAGCAATAACATCAGTAAAACTAAATTTTATACCAAAAAGACGACCTAACATTTCCAATGATACTGTATTTTGTGGACCGGGCCATATTGAAGTAAAATGTAATCACACTCAGCAGTGGGAATTTATTTATGGCATAAAATAACTACAGTTCCTGGCAACTCTTTGGACATAACTCATGTCCAAATCCAAATAAATGTGACTGCAGTGACAGGCAGATTGGGTCCCAAACAATAATACCACATTAAATCAGGCCAGGTTTATCACAGTTGACTTTGGGTGGGTTTCCGAAATGAGTTACACAACATCAGATTCTTATTCTATATTGAAATATAAATTAGGTTTGACACTCATCAAGTCTCATGCTAGTTAAAGATTTATCAAGAGGCATTAGGATACCCATCTGGTGCATTTCAAATAGGACAAAAAAACGGAACAAGCCCACACTGAGGCTACTTCAGTGTTATGATTCTTCAATTCTTATATAAATCATTCAGGGAATGTACCTGTATCTTTGCTGCAAGACTTGCCAAAATCCCCATAAGAACCATTAATCATTATATGAGAAGAAGAAAAAATATATTTCATGGATTATATAATGATTCTTCAAGTATTACTTGTTAGCAAGACATGCTCAATTTCTTTGTTCAAAAATTACTCTGAGTTTATGCAGGTTTAATGCACACATATACATCTTCCTTTTCCTTGATTATTTCATCCATCATGTGACCTAATATTTAACAGGTTATTTCTTTTTTGCAATCTTTCATGTAAGATGGCCTATAAATTTTAGGGCTGCCAAATGTACAATCAATGATGATCTGTTTATTTTCAGTGCAAGGAAAGTTAATAAACACTCAATTTGGATTTTATTATGCTCTGGCACTTTATTTAAAAGCTTTCTTGACTCAGGGTTAGAATTTTCCACACATTATTTACACTACAACAAACAATCTTTTGACAGGTCAAGAGAATGGTTGTTAAAAGGAGAGAGTAGATAGGATGCAGATGAACAATTGGTTGTTTGAACTACAAATTTATCATTCTGCTGAAAAAAAGAAGCAGGGTTCAAGTTTGGTACTTCCAGAGGAAGTACTGATCTGCACAAGTAAAGATAAACCATGTTGGCACTATATTACAGAGTCTGCAGAACAATGGGTAGATTTGTTTCCAAACTGGTAGCTTCCAAGAACCTCAAATTGTTGAAATTTGTGAAATTACTAAAAAAATATACACTAGATAAAACTGCAGAAGATTTTTAAAATCATGGAATTCTAAAGCCTAAAATCATCAACCATCTTTGGTTCATTCTTTACTTTCATCTTCATTATTTCTCTCCAAGACAAAAAACCAATATTCTATAACTTTATTGATTTCAGAGTTAGTCATGAAATTCAGTCTTGAACGCCTTAATCATGAGCTGGTTTTTTTTATCTCTACTTCTCAAGACAAAACCCTGACCTATTGGGCGACAAAATAGTTTTAATACAGCAATTGCAACAACCCTGTTTGTCACAGAGGCGAACCTTTTTTTGCTATTATTTCTAAACCCCAGTGGCTGTGGTAAGCTGTAAGGTCACCTGGGAATTTTTCCTATAGTTAAACATGTCAAAACTAATTGTCTCAACACCTGAGAACTACAATTTTCAGCCACTTATCACACATTTCACTCAGAGGCTGCCAGACAACTAAAATAATTCCATTATTTCCTCTCCCAGTTTGTACCATTTTTTTGGGCAACATTAAAACCCTGATCCTATCTGTCCGGTGACTTCTAATTACTTCATTCTAAAACTGCAAACTTAAAACCCTTTAACTTGCTTACAAATATATGTTTAATGACATGTAATGTCAATGCTGTTTGGGAACAATTTTTTATTCCACAAGAAAAATAATTTACTTTGAACTGGATTAGATTATTCTATGCTCCTTGTGCTTAATAAAAGGTCATATAATAGATGGTTCTTTTAAAAGTAAAAAAGAGAGACTTGGTCCATAAAAAGGGTAATGGATGCATTATAAAAATCAATGTCATCACCACTGTACTTCGCCCTTTGGCATTGTAAACTGTAAATGTACCCTGGTATATTTTCTTTTCAACACCTAACTGGTGCAATAGGAAGGGAGGCCTGAAATATTCTCTATATGAAAAACTTGAAACCATCCAAAAATTTCTCTGCTAAAACTCAAGAAAGAATGAACACCTGCATAAAGAATCAAATTCTGGCAAATTGAAAACACCAAGTTAGATGACAAGTGGTGCATGTGCCAACCCTGTGTTTGAATTGTCAACACTTTGTCTTTGTGGACATGGACAAACAATACTATGATATTCTGTGACTTTGCATAAGTTTAGTTTGTGCATTCTCAAAAGGTAATCATCGTCAACCAGAGTTACCCTCGAAACAAGATCCCCCACTGTTAGTTTTACATGATCAAATGTGCTGGAAATGTTGGTCCATCAAATATTTATTCAATTGCTTGCAAAATCTAATATTACATTAACTGTGAATTGAATGTTTAGATGAAGTAATTGTTTGAATTATCTTGGTAAAATCAGAGCTTTAGTTTAAGATTTCTATATTTTCTTTAGTGCAACTCATGAAATGAAGAATACACCAGAAAACCAAGTGAATGGGTTTACCAATGTTAAGTTAAATAAACTTTAATTAACCAATAAAAATATCTCTGTCCAAATTCACTGAAAAGGGAAGATGAAATAATAAAAAAAATTAATTTTCTATTCATTAATAAAAATTGATGCAACGAATATAAAAGTGTTCGTTTTATTCACCAATTTCTGGAGATGAGGTATGCTCATAGAATGATTACCGATTGAAGAAATCTTAGTTTTGTTTTAGATTCAATAGATATTCTGAGATTGTTTCTTTCCTAACCAGACAACATGAAGGGCATGAATATTTTATGTCTGCTAGCCAGTTTTTGTGTTAGGGATAATTAACAAGGGATTAATTTAGATGTAATTCAATATGAATTTCATCTAATCTCATAGTAAGACAAGCTATCTATTCACACATCCAGCAAGTCTGAAGCAATTGAGTATTGATTCCTTTAGTTTTTAATAAGGAGATTTTTTGAAAGGGGGGGGGGGAAACAAATTCAAATGAACTTGATGCAGAGAAAATTAGAGAGAGGTTTGAGAAGAAACAGAATGACATAGTATGTAATTTTGAAAAGAATTGGGCATAATGAAAAAAAGTTGAAGTATGCTGACGGTCTGGTATTTCTCTTCCCATACACTCAAAGATGGCATCAAAATAAAGAAAAAGTAACTTATTTGCTGGAACTGCATGGTAACCTCAAACAAAATATTTAAAAAAATGAAATGAAATTCATATTTGCAATTTATTTTTCACCCTTTCCTTATTATGCGAAAAAAATATTTAGATGTTATTTTAGCGGTGCTGCTCAAGATAACATCTGAATCAATCCTATGACTCGATCTGTAATGAACCAATTACTATAATGCAATTGCAATTTTTCAAACAAAGCATCACTTGACAGGAAATGCATCCTTTTCCACTACTGTACTTCCAGAGACAATATTTTAACAGGATTTATGACCACAAATCATTATCATTGCTAAAATCCATCTGCAACATGACACGCTGGATATCCCTTTCTGGTCCAAGAGACATCGCCTGGGTGGTGCTTTATAGCCGATTTGTGGCCCCCGTTACACAACGTGTCCAAATCTGCTGGGACTCAATAACTCATCCATGCATTATTTTTGGGAAGATGCTATCCGAATTTGTGCCTTTGTTATTAGAAAAATATCGCGAATTATCCAATAAAAAGTGTTCCGATCATCATTATGATTATGTTTGGGATCTCTTTTTTATTCATAGTCCAACTCATTTCTGATGAGATTATAATTAAACCCTGGACTTTTAACAACACATCTGGGTTATAGATTTTTTTACTGGGCATTGTTCACCTTTCATCAATTCCATTTTTTTTTATGGGTATTCAATTTGCATACATAGGTCATTAAATGTACAAGTTTATGACCAATCTCTTGTATCATTGTACCATCTACTGATGAGCTACCAATTTGACAGACTAATTTTTTGTGTTCAAGATGTTTTTCATAGATACGGTACATATACCGTATATCTGGTAATTTTTGCGGTGATCTAATTTTTGCTTTTTTCGCGATGACTTTTAAATCGCAAATTATTGAATATGCAGAAATTATATTCTATATTATTTTCTATAAGAAAATTTTTAAATCACAAAAAATGACTGACGCAAATTATAAAAGCTACACATTTTCCCCATTTTCGCAAATATTGTGACTCGGAAATTCAAGTCTTTGTAACACTCTTACCTTCATGGTCCGACTGCTCTCTGTAAAGAGAAGAAAAAATTCATTAATAATTAACACAAACCAGTAAGTCAACAAAAGTTTTCAATAGTATATTCATAAACTATTTGGTTTAAAAAATATTGACTATATAAATGTTATTATATACATGTATTTCAAACATCATGCTAGCTATCAAAGACTACCAAAGAAATTCGCTCTGTAGTGGACTCATGTTTATTTTTTAGCTACCATCATGAGTAACCAACAAATAATTACCTTGAAATATTCATAGCTATAAACCCAAATACCACAGAACAGATGTAGTCATCAACTAACCATTCTTGTTAACCATTTCCAATCTATTGTGGACTTGCTCTCATGTCAGGGAAATTGGTGCTAAATTATATCATTTGTATACAATTATGTTTCCATTCAGAGGAAGTGGCCAAGGGGATTAGTTTATGTGAATGGGGCCCTGCCTTTCCTCTTGGCAGAATTTATTTTTCTCTGCCCAGTGTCCCCCCTGTGGGTATGGGAAGGGATACAGGGGATATTCAACACCCTGACTTCACAGTCAAAGGAGCTGCACAAATGAGATTGTGATGTCTGTCTGGAAAATTACTCACAATAGTTTTATTTGTACAATAGCAATACCAACAGTTGACATTGGAAAAACACATTAAAATACATATTTCTACAATAAGATGAAATTGCTTCCAGAAGTATTGCACTACTAAAGCAAGAGCTGCCCATTTCAGATATCCTATTACAATTAATCTATCTTAGCACTGCTACACATGGTGTAGTTAAAGGTTCAAACAAAACTGAGCTGTTATATAGGACAATTTATGGGTTTAAGGTTAAAATTTATTGATGCGTTCCAGGGAACTTCCAGAAGCCAAGCAGTCTTGCTAGATAATCTCCTGACTTTACCATACCATATCATTTACCTAAAGGATCTTGCCTCTCTGGGATGTATGAGGTCTTTACACCTGAGAAATAGGGGATCCATTACCGTAAACCATGTAATTAATGTCCCTCCTAGTTCTGACCAGAATGAACTTTTTAACAAATAACTTAAAAATAATGAAATTTAAGGGTGTGTTTTTATATACTTAACAAAAAAATGAATTCATTCATAACCTGAAGCATTCAACATATTATACTGTGTGAACTGGCAAAATTACTGAAAGAAGCACATCATTTTTTCAGCCAAGTTTTCAAATTATTTTTTATCTTTTTGAGATATTTATTGCAACCCTTATCAGACCACTAGACATTCATCATCAATCAAATTAGGATTTTGATCACAGGAGCTGATAAAAGGTCCAAACATTTTTTGTTGTGTTTTCAGCCCTAATTATGAAAAACAAGAATTTGTTCAATAATGACATCTCAGTTTTGGGTCAGTTTAAAACCTCAGAGTGGGATCCAGAGAATCTAGCAGCACAGCTGAGTTTGATAAATAACAGTCTGGTTTTCTGAGGTATCTTTTCATTAAAAAGAAATAATCTGAGGTAATCTAAAGCCTTGACACTTTATCTTATTAAAAGGAGCTCTGTCAATCGGCTCAGTGATATTTCACTGTGAAAATGCTCTATTTTGCACAATATCATTTTACAGAAAGTAAAAAAGAAATTCTAAAATTTTTATGGGGGATTTGCGTAATTACCTAAACTCTACCTGTCATGATAATATCAGACTCAGCAAAGCAGAACCAAGTAATTCACTTGTCAATGAATATATAGATATAAAGAGCAATTTTCATATTTTTACAAAATTCAAAATAATGACCTATCTCAATTAAAGAAAGATAATATAAAAAAATATTTATCCTGTATATCATTTGGCAGACTGATTTCTTTTCTGGCATGAAATTAAAAACAGATTTAGACATGTCAACAATTGCATTTTTGATGCACACCATTTAAGAAGCACTAAAAAAAGGGGAGGGGTTAAAAAAAATGAGCGGGAAGCTGAAGAATAACAGTTATTCTTTACTTTTGCCTTCCTCCATGGAGATAGAGTTTACTTTGACATGACATAAAACATTTATGTCCAGTTCAAGCAACAAATTTTTCAACCACATACCTTATCTTATTCCATGCTTGTCTGGAAATTAAGTCAATTTTTGATGAAGAAAAAAAACACCTTTAAAATTATTTCTTAGTGCTAGCTGGCATTTTACATTAACAGGGATGGTCTACATCTGACCATAAATTCATATCATTTTTTTTCTGAACTCATGTAAATTAATTTAATGAGACATTTTCTACTTACTAAAAATTCCTGTTTTAATAGAATGATAGTATTTTATGGGCAGAGCTTTTATTTTGGCCCCACACTGCGGTGTTTGATAAAATATACACCATCAACAATACCAAGGGTTCAGTCTTCTAACCTTCCATTGTTGTGAAAAATCCTCACAGCTGTGATTGACTTAATGAATGTTGATGTTTAACGATAACAAGAGATAACTATAAGGCCTGATTTAGGACAAAGAAGGAATCCTTCCCTCCATTATCATCCTCTTTTGATCTTGATCCTGTTAATTTGAGGAGGATGTGCCTGTCATTTTCTTGAACATTCACCTCAGCAAGAATGGTGAAAATTATAAGGAATAGTTTTGACTAACAAGGAAAGATAGATGATATGTATCATTTTTGAAAGCAGTGGCATTGATGTAGTGCAGTTGCACAACTTCTGACACAACAGCTTCATATCTTTAATGTGCAGAGCTGGAGGTGCATCGTGCACTGCTAATGAGAAAATCTTGTGAATTAGACCTAACTTCACATGGGAAAATAGTGGAGTTTTAATATGAGTATAAATTATGGTGTTCAACCTGCCAAATTTGAGGGAAATGATACAGATTTATTTGCATTTTCACGAGTTGCATTTCTAATGCTTATCTCTTTAAGGTATCTATATCACATATCTTGGATTGTTACAATTTAATTCTCACAGGACATTTTTTGGAAAATGAGGGAAGGGGGGGGGGGGATGATAAACTCTAAGATAGTACATATAATGCTCTTTCACATTATACCAATAGTTAAGTGCTTTATAGAATGTCTACAGTATTTGAAACTGCTACAAATTATTACGTTAATTATAAAATCGCTCTATTTAATACATGTATCAGTATTTTAAAGCAATATTAACTTAAGTTGACCATAGTTCTTTTTTAAATCTTCTGGGGTTTTTTTAAAAATCATTGTAAAAAAAAAACCCATAGTGGTTTGTATATGGTTTGCATGAGTGAATCTCTATTTCATGTTTTTATCCAATCAATATTACATCAGGACTTCTATATATGACAGTGACAGCCTTCACATAGACAACTTACTTTATCAATTAATACCCATACAAAACAGTCATTAACTGTGTGCCTCTTGTCATCAGTTCTCATTATATGTAGAATGTGTATTGTGTATAGCAATTCTATGTACTGTAGTCGTAGATGAATCAGTCCAGTCTATTGTATTGGAAGCAAAGGGAGAAAAGATTCAACAATTAATTGAAGCTCGCTCAGAATGGCATAACTCTTGAAGCTAGTGGTGCAAAGGACAGCTTTATCCTCCAGAATTCCATTGGATAAAAAACTCATCAGCGGGAATGGTACATTGAATGGTTTATGCACGCCATTTTCTAATCATTACGGTATATCCTAGAAAGAGTACATCAATATTTCATACGGTCTTATTGAAACCTTGTTTCCTTTTGTGCTTAAATTGCTATATCTGCCATGTCTGTTCGTCACTCAATCAAACGCAAAAAAATAATGAGGAGAAAGATTGCATGGGCAACCATACTGTTGCTCTTTTATTACATGGAGACCTAGAGACAAAATCAGGATTTCTTCTCTTGATTAAAAAAAATTCTCATAGAGCAGATTTCATATGAAACACAGCAACCAGAAAGATCAAAGGATATACTGGTAGCTTCCAATCGAAATAGTTGCTGTTGACAGAAGCCTACAAATGTCATAGCAAGTTATACTTTGAGCTTGTTTTCTTCTTAGAAGTCAATA